>NC_089218.1:5878441-6142186 GCF_963930695.1 Labrus bergylta | reverse complement strand
ATGACCTGCTTGGTTTAACATACTCATTGTTGATCTGACACTACTAACATTTGACATTTATTTCTTTAAAATTGAACACTTTGCTGGCTGGTTGCCTTAATTGTAGAGACAGGACAGTTGATAGTTGGGAATGACATGGAAAGGAGCCACAGGTCGGATTCAAACCGGGGTCACCCGTTTTTGGGGACTATTTGGGGATTTTGAGTTATTTAAATTTGAAAATGTCTTCATTAGGATACTTCCATTGGCTCTTAATTTTTTAAAGCCTCAGTTTGATTTTTTTGAGAAATGAGATGAAAGATGTGGTTATAAATGCCTAAAATTAGGTGCCATACATCTGGAGGTGTATTTGCATGATTTCACCATCCATTTTTCCATAGTGTATAAGAATGTAAGAGTCCATGGTTAGAGCTAAATTGTCCTGGAAAAAAGATCTCTGGAAAAGAATGGGAACCCTGGATAAGGGTTAATTAGTAGGAATAATTCAAAGAAATGCCGTCTGATTACAAATGTCAAACCCAAAAAAAAAAAAAAACCTCATCAAAGTCTTCGGCTGCTGTTTGCCTTGTGGTTAAATCCGCAAGTGTCAGGTTGATTTGAGGACAGTGACAGATGAGAATGAATAATGTGCTGGTGGGAGGCGGCACACATCGATAATCCCCATCAATCTCTGGGACAAATTAAGAACTGTGTTCAGTTAAAATCCAATTATCCTCATTATTGTCAGCGGTTGATGCATGTTAATGATGCATGAAATGGCCTGAACATTTTGTTGAGGGCAGCATTATGACAAGGGGAGTTGGGGTGTAATGATGCTGAAACGCCACAAGGGGGAGCAAGAGCTCTGCAGTGACTTTTCTTTTCAAACACCTACACGACTCCGGCTGCAGAGCTTAGGTGTGATAGAAAATAAAGGTCAAATGAGGGAACGTCGTGACTCATGATGATGAGCATTCTGTGTTCAATTAATTAGCCTGACTGGGTTGCTTTAAATTGCCATAAAAAAAAGAAATAAAAAGGGTGTGAAATGTTTAAAGGTAACTTGAATCAGTCTGAATGTGTGAAAGTCTGTGTCGTCGCGTGTGTGAGCATGAGCAAGCAAGTTTGTCATGACACGTGCTAACATTTAGCATCCCTGTGGACTTCAGTGATACATTTTGATTGCAACACCTTGCAAACTTTCCCCGTTGCTTACATAGAAATGAATCGCTGAATCGTCATTGCTACTTTGGGTTGTTTTTGTTGTTTTGCTAAAGTGATACCATGCAACATTTTTTTAAAAGATATATTATGGGAGTTTTTGCCTTTATGAGATAGAACAGCTGAAAAGTGACAGGAAATGTAGGGAGTAGAGAGTGAGGGGGTGACATACAGTAAAGTGCTGAGGAAGGATTTGAACCCCAAGACCACTGTGCTAGGGACTATTGCCTCCATACATGGAGCACGAGCGTCATAACGTTTAGCGTTTCGGCTAACCTGGGTACATTTACATCCATCTGAAGGTTGATTCTGTTACACTGTCACTTTTCAAATATATAAATATCTAGGAATCAGTCCTTGGACCCCCCGGTCAGTCCTTTAGAATTCTGTTAGAAAAGACAATAACCGGGCAGTGGTGGCCTAGTGGTTTGTTCGCACTCCCAATGTCAGATGATGGTACGGGTATATCGCTCTGTCTGAATAGACCTGATGTTGGAATCATTGGTAATAAAAAAAGGATCCCTTCTTATTCAATGCTTCAGCAGTTTTACTGATGTAACCTCTTTTTTCTGCTCTTGCATTACCGTTTATTGTGGCTAATGTTAGCTTGCATTAGCTTAATTCAGGTGAATTTTGCTCGGAGTGAACGTGACCAAGTTTGCTTTGATGACTTTTTCTTCTTCTTCTTCTTCTTCTAGTACCCCACATTGCATTTAGTCGCCGCCGCACTTTATTGCATTCAGTGGAATGAACACAATATGCATGCTAATGGTACACATTGGACTCCCCCCCACCCCCCAACAGGGCTTTAAAGTAAATGTTCTTCTGTCAACCTGTAAACGAACTCTGTCAGAAATCACCCTTTAAATCCCTGTCAAATGGCTCCATAGTCAGGTTTACACACAGACACAGACTGTTTTTCGGATCCGGCCCAGAGAGAGCTTTTACAAGCCATAAACATCATTGATGACTTATTACAGCCCCAGATGCCTGGTTAAACTGCAACTGTCTCCAAATCCCGTGGGTTCCAACACACACAAGAGGATCCTTTACTTTAAAAAAAAAAAAAACATCAAAGTGAAAGTAGCTTCCACTTTTATTGTGAGAGACTGACAATGCTGTGCGTGTATTTTCAAAAGGGGGGGGGGGGGGAGGATTAAGTGGAGAGTACGGTGGAAGGCTCGTCTGTAAACAACATGACAGTTACTAAAGTCCGTAAACCGCGTTTAATCCCTGTTTTGCGATGGGTTCAAGTGAACACCAAGAGGTCAGGACGCCATCAATCATGTCACCTTCTAATAATTCACAGCTCTTACTTGCTCTTCTTTTGCCGGCTTACACAGTTGAATCACATTTATACGGAATAAAAATACCTCAGAAGGCGTCAAAAAGACACCAAAACACTTATATTTGTGTTTCCTTTGAATCTTTTCATGGCAGCAGGGTGTCTTATAATCGCCAGGCTTTCTAGCGTCCCATGTGTATTCTTCTTTTCTTCTTTTTTGACAGTGAGATGTTGCATTTACCCTTCCACACAGTTCATGTAATCAAATCTGTCTGCATATATCCTTCCCCCATTCTCTCGCTATAGCCAGTATATCACCACTAGAGGTGCAGGTGAGCTAGGAGGGAACGCACAATCCCACTGCAGGAGAAACATATTTCGACCAAGGAATCACATGAGTGGAATTTAATACCCCAATCATGGGTCCATGGGTGGAGATATAAGGGGATGGGAGTTTTTATTTTATTTTTTACCAGAATCCCACTGTGACATCACAAACTGAGAAACTTTGAAACAGAGCGTTTTTCGCTGTTTTGTAAGACTTATGCCGACGACTGGATGGATTTATTTCACATTTTGTGGATCAATAGACACGCAGGTTACACAAATATATGTTCAAAAACACTGTAAAAGTGGATTATTCATGATATGTCCCCTTTAAAGTGCGAAAGAATTGCAATTCCTCAAGTGCCCACTTGATGCTGCCGAAAAAGAGCAAAAAAACATCACAATTTGGCCCCATGTTAAAGTGCCTGTTTTTAAAAAGATACAGCTTTTCTCACTTTAAATGAACCCACAAGTCCTATGGTCAGTTTTTAGAGATACATTTTCCCACAATTGAAAATGAAACTCCACATTTCCTTTAATCATTTCTTCGACTCCAGCCAGTTTCTCTCTTCAATGACTTTCAAGTTTTCTAACAGCAGTTGAGTCTGCACCACCCATCCCAGATGGTCACATTGAACTCACATCACATTAAATTAGGGACACTGCACCTCCGGGGTGCTCAAAAAGCTGCACCCAGCTCTGAACCCAATGCCTGCTCACCTGCACGGTGACAGCTCTTGGATGCTTCATGCGGTTTTTTCATTGGACCTGAGCCTCGGCTGGCGAGATGTGCAGACATGCTACTCACAAAAGCTGTAATCAGAGCTTTAAATAACATCATAATCACCCCAAATGGTATTGTAATGGCCACTTGTCCTGCATATACCTCCGTCCAAAAAAAGAGGAAGAGGAAGAGGCTTTTGGTGTATTGATTTTTGCAGCAGTCTGTAAAGATGCCAGATGTTTTACACTGTTTTTATTTGACTGTACATTGTGCAAGAACAATCCCCATTGATCACCAGTGAAACATGTCTGAAAAGCTAGACGAGGGGGGCTGGTCCCCATCTGTCATACCTGGTCAGACACTAAAAAAATTAAATACAAAAAAATATCTCATTATTCCTTACATCAAACAACTTTACTGTAGTAACATAACTTCAAATTACCACAGCTGGTGCCTTGTTGCAGCCAAGCATGACTAATTGAGTTTTGAGGTGTTTTCAGACAGAACTAAAACTCTTCAGGTTTCAAAAATGTGGTCTTCGTTTGAAGTCCTTCTTGATATTGGCCACAATTTTCAGAATGTCTTTTTTGTTTGTTTGATTAACACCAGATTTAATTAAGGTCTGAAATGAATGGGTTCAGTTTAGCTATTTTGTCCCTCAAGGTGCACCGTAGATAAGCCTAGATAAGGAGTGTCTCCCTATAGTCACAATGATGGAAAACCACAACCATGCTACATCTTTGAATGTCTTGTCACTTTTAAAAAAAGTCTTGAGAGCTTAGTTGACGAGTCCTAAGTAATAATCAACAAATGAGATCAAACATTTCACTTTTTTACCGTTCCTTTCAGCTGTTTTCATTAAGTTTTTGATCTGTAACGTGTTCCCTTTTCCGTGATTAAGTCAAGCATACGTGTTGGGAAGCCGGTGTCGATGCTATGCTATCTACATTTTGAACAATATTTAATTCTTTCATTACCCAAAACGACAGAAGTAAGTTTGTTCGTTGTTCTTGACGTAAGGCGCTCTTGTTACCGCCGCCATGTCTGTCTTCTTGATATGCCACTTGGCCAAGGCTGGCCCTGAGCAGGTTATCAGCTGCTGTCAGAAACCGGGGTCATCGCGGTTTCTTTCGGAGTTCTCAAGGTAGCTAAATAAAAATCAGAATAAGCGATTATCCAGTTTTCTGGAATCAGGATATGATGTTTACATACAGTCAATGACAAACCCAATCACAAAAACCAGATACCTTAAAATAACCTGATTAAAACCAGGTAAACGCACACATTGTGCATGGAGAAATGAAGGACCATTAGCAGGATAACCTGTAGGCTTTACAAGCTAAATCTTACCCTTTGATGTAGGTTCATGAGACCTTGTTAATTTCATTAAACATAGATCTTTGGTAATAAAAAAACCTCTTGTGTTTAATTTTAGATTACAAGCAAGGTGGGTTTAAATCAGTGATTTAATAAGGATTCTATTCTAAAAAACTGGACTAAATCTAAAATAGCATCCAAAATGTGCACTTTGTTCATGAGGCTCTTATCAAGAGTCCAATTATTCACACAGCAATTATTTCCACCAATACAAAAAACACCCATTGTTCAAAAATTATGAAAATACTGGGGGGAAAAGCAGTTTCACATGGAAAATCTGTTTTCTCTGTTTTTGTGAACTCTAGGAATGGCTTTAGGGTATGAGACAAACTGTCTCTATTTTGTCTCCTTATCTGATGGAAAAGTCCTTGTTACTTGTACAGCTTAGCGAGAATTCTGCTTGATTTTTTAAAAATATACTACTAGTATCTGACCAATAGTTACTAATCTAAGTAGATGCAGAGGTTTGGTGTGGTGCTGAGCTTACAAAAAAGGAACCAATAGTCAAAGCTTTGATTATTGGTTCAGTCATTCAGTCAGTCCAATGACTACAGCCTTAACCAGCCTGACATTATCAGGTCAGGGCCAAAACAGCTGTGACCTGGTAAGACATGGAGTATCTGGTGCCAAATCTTTGGCAGCAGGTCCCTTGAGTACTCTAAATTGCTAAGTTGGGTCGCAATGGATCGGACTGGGTTGGTCGGCAAATGCTGAATTGGGGACCTTGACTCTGAAGACATAACGTTCACTTGCTGCCTAACATATCCCACCCACTGACACATGCCATTGTAAAGAGATAATCTTTGTTATTCACTTTACCTGTCAGCAGTCATAATGTTATGGCTAACAGGTATATTTTTCATCAGATTGGGACAGAGGAACAGAGATTGTACTACAAAACAGCCAAATACAAAGAGCTTTGGAGGGTGAGGTGAATGCATCCCATATGGTTTTGTTGGGGGCTCTGCCATAGCTACAATAGGTTATTAACAGAGCTGGGCACACGGCCATTAATGTTGATTATCGGCATTGTTGCGAGCAACCTTTAGAGAGCTTATTGAATCATGAGCTAATGAGTCTTTTATTGACAAATGTTGCTTGACCTACATGAAGGTACTTTTGGAGGGCCACTTTAATTAGTAGATTTTCAATACAGACACCTGTCATCTTTGGTTTTGTCAGTCATCATGGCCTGCAGAAAGCTAATGTTTTTGTTGTTTTTCCGATATTACCGGTTGCATATTGGGAAATGTAGTTGATTTCTTTTTTTTAGAGATCCAAGCAACATTGGTTGTAGGGATAGGTCCAGATCTGTTGGGTATATTTGTACCATTCTTTAAAAAAAAGAAAAGATCTGGCTGTGTTTCCACTAACTTTATCCATCCATCCATTCATCCATATTGTTTACTCCGTGCACGGTCGCTGGCGGCTGGAGTTGATCATAGCTGTCACTGGGCGAGAGACAAGGTACATCCTGGACTCGTCGCCAGTCAATCACAGGGCAGACATGTAGAGACAGACAACAGTTAGTCACACTCGCAGTCACACCTAAGAGCAATTTAAAGACACCAGTTAACCCAATCAGCATGATTATAGACTGTGGGAGGAAGCTGGAGTTCCCAGGAGGGAACCCAGCCATGCAAACTGTCGTTGGAAATACAAAACTTGATCTGGAAACCAATGAAGGAATTAAAAGTCAATCAAGTTAAATCCAGTTTAAAACCATTGAAAACCTGAATAAGTTAGTGAATGCTTACCTTGACAAAAAGTACCCCCAAACACTTTTATTACATTGAAAACGAGTATTTCTCACAGTCTGCTGGACTATGTGTATGCACACTCTGACATGTTTCACATGGGTTATTTTTTCCAGTTTGCTGGGGTAATGAGCGTCGGGGGTTGCAAAAGATGAATGGCCCCTCTCTTTTTGTTGTTTTCCCTGTGCTTACAAAGCCGTGATTATCTCTTCATTATCTGTTTTACTTGGGAGGTACAGAAGCATCGAGCTAAAAAAAAACAAACAAACATCCTGTTCGCTTGTTAATCCCTGTGCAACACAGAGCTGTTTTGGGAAAACCGTAAAAGAGAACGTTGGAGAAAACAAGTTATTTAATCCTTGTTTTCTATTGCAATGCTCATCGCTTTTAGATCTGCTGCATTTTGTCCTACTTTCCCTGAATGCACTGACCATAGGCTTTTTTTTTTTTAATGCTCATGTGGATGTTGCAATTGTTGGCCGGATTTATGATAACTCATAATGTCACGTGTCATCGCCAGCTGAGCCACCAGGAAGCCTACAGGCCTTTGTTTTATGACTCAGATGTGATTTGGTTCGTTTCATTCATTGGGTAAAACACATAAAGCATGGGGGGTTGGGGGGGGGGGGGGGGTAACACACTGAGGTTGTCACATTACAGGCAGACTTATCCTGTGTGCTGAAAATGCTCAGGATGTGCAAACATTAGCTTTGCCTCCTCAAATCCAACTACCTTAATCGTAGCTTTGGCTTCCTGCTCTTGTGCTTGTGTGTGTGCAAGAGCAGGAGCCATGTTTTTTATCTCTAATTCAAAAATAGTTTTGTGTAATTTTCCATGATGTCAGCCAGCAATTTATTCCAAAATCCTGAGTGCATTAAAGCTCCCCCTCCCCTTCTCCAAGTAAATCATAATATATCAGATGATTACACAGTCCGAGGCATCTGGACATTCCAGATTAGCCCCTCCAATTTTTGGAGTTTAAACATGTTTTTTTTTTTTTTTTTTGGGAGACTTGTGTTCACAACATGCGCACACGTCCCCGGAGCGAAGAGTTGCTGAACTTGCTCTCCACATGACCTTATCTATCCAGAGTGCCACTCCGAAGAGGTTTACCTCGCAATGACACCAAATCCTGTTTAGCACAGGGAAAATAAAAATGTTTGCTCTACCCGCGTCACTGGAACAGCCGCTCCACTGCGTGTGGGTTTTTGGGCGTGTATGCACACGCACGCTATGTCTGTGTACAGCAGCATTAAGTGTCCTTTTTGAAGTCGCAAAATCTATGACTCATTTGTTATATGGGGAGGCTTTTTGCTTCTTTCAGAGGGCAATGAGAAGTCAAGTGATCAGGAGAGGAAACTTTGTCGACTGATAGAAAGAAGAAGCACCAATGTCAGTCATTGACCGTACAAGTTATCAAATATTGCAAGATGTTGTCACTCCCAACTTACCAGTTAGGCAGCTTGGTCTTTGGTCTGTAGCTTGGAAATACAAAGATTTTGGTATCACTCTGAATAGATGGCTAGTTCTGAGTGGAATTAGTGATTACATGCCGTTATCTTTGACCATTTTCAGTGAATATGGTTGCATAACAACAATATGGTTTAAAGGAAGAATGTGTGACTTCTTGATCCAGTAGAATGAATAAAACCAAAACATGCTGCTGTTTGGCCACACCTCCACCATGCTAAAAAGCCTGTGCTCTCCTCCAGAGACACACCTCCCTGTCAATGGAGTTGACAGGCTGCGGACATAATTGTCCTCGGCTTGAGCTGCGATTGCCTGTGGTCTGCATTGTTGTGTTAGCAAGCTAATGCTAGCACACGTTAATTAGCTTGTAGCTTCACATTGCATCTAAATTGACACTGAATGATCCTTAATCTAAAAACAACTTCTGTCACTTTTTAATAAACCGGGAGTATGTTATTCTCCTTTTCTCTAATCCTTGAATAAAACAGCCGTCCCGTCCACTTAAAAGTGATGTTAACACAGCTCTGACAACAACACAGCTAGCGGGACTCGTGCTTCTCACTCATTTTCGACTGTCATGACTCAGAGAGATTTTTCGGATATACTTGATTTCTGCTGTATTTAAGTGTAAAATGTTGCACATTCTTCCTTTAAATAATACATACAAATGGTTTCCTCAGCTTTTTAACTAACGCACCATATATGACGTAGCTAGCATACATTTTTACCTACATACATTTTTTATTTTGACGCCATGGGCAAAGCTGCAATGTTTCGCAACTTAGGGGTAGGAACAAGCCTGTTATTGGACACTTAAATTAAAGCTTTATCGACTGAAAAAAAATAAATAGCATTAATCCCAGTTTACCTGCATTCTATCTTCACACAGATCAGATCTGTTTACTCAAATGCAATGAGCGATCACTGGTATGAACACCCGGGCAGGTTGGGCGGCCAGTGCAGGTAGGTAGGTGGAAATTAATGATTTCCAAACATCATCAATTCATCCTTAATGTCCTGGCGAATGTCATCCTGTCTGGAAAAATGAAGCATACGAGCCTAATTACTCATATGCAGCCGTACAGTAAACACGGTTAAATGATGGGTGAACGAGTGCCCTGGTTGGAGATAGGGATGAAGAGAAAAGTCATTTACAGCATCTGACAAACCAACAGGGGGCCCCGATATAGACCTGCAGCATTACACCAAGGAAGCTCGCCTTTGTTTGGACACTTCTGAGCCTCTATGAAATTGAGATAATGTGATTAATTCCCCTCATCTGCAATTATATGCTGTGACATGAAATTGTTAATTATCATTTGAGAGCAGAGAATTATACTGGAGGAGTGTGCTTTTGTGTGTGTGTGAACCCTCCAGGGCTGCAGAGGTTGCTGCCTAACCGTATAATAGTGTCATGTAAATTACTGATAATTGTATAATAGTAGTTTTTAATGCTAATCAGGATTTTGTTGCCTACTCAGCTTGCATTTATTAAAGGTTAACTTGTGATCCATTGGCAACACTTATCAATTTGGCACCTAACTGATATGAACATGTTTTAAACCCTCCACTTAGCTTGTATTGGGACACAAATATACCAAAGTTAGATCCGAACACTTACATTAAAGAATTGAGCCCCGACTGATTTATCGGCCGGCAGATAATATCGCCGCTTTCATATCAAGTATTGGCTACTTTTTTGTGCCTTTAATGGAGAGATAGGACAGTGGATAGAGTTTGAAATCAGTGAGAGAGAGAGTGGGGAATGACATATAGGAAAGGAGCCACAGGCGGGACCCGAACCCGGACCGCCCACCTGGAGGACCAAGGCCTCCACACATGGGGCGCGCACACCAACCACTGCGACACCAGGGCCCCGGTATCGGCTACTTTTATCGCAGATATGTGACGATATTACTAGAGTTATTCACCAGTAAAAAAGCATTTCATTCAAATGTCATTGTATTACACTAGCAGTTCTCTTTCACCAGCAGAGGGCGCTGTATGAATTACAACAATCATTATCACCAGAGTGTCAAGCAGTGATATAAGTTAATTAATTAAATCCATTTGGGATCCCAACCAAACAATGTAAGCTGTTTTAATGATATGCCCTAAGTGGAAGCCCACTTTAACGTGTAAAGTTAATACATTAATAGTCAAGTATGTTCAAATTCATGCCACAGGTACTGCACTTTAGTCGTTTTGTAGTATTCCATTCACCCCAACCTGGTTATGCTAGAATGACAAGTCACCTGACTTCCATTCCTGGACAAAAGAATCCTCTCTTTTTGTGAACTGGATCCCATTTGTCATGTATGTTTATCCCCTGACACTGATCTTTGTTAAACAAGATGTGTCAGCATAATGCACATGTGGGCGCACGGTGACGCCTGCACCCATTGTCAAGGGATTAAGACCACTAAGCTAATTCAGTGTGAGTAATAAAGGATTTATGTTAACTCCAGATTAATTGGGATTAAGCACTTAAACATTTTTAAGGTCTTGTTAAGGCGGAAAAGTAGACTGTGTGAGAAAACACTTTCCACTCCTGCGCCACTTGCTATGCCCTATGGGAGGAATCATTTGAATACTGTATGAATTCTGCGATTTAAGAATAATGGATTAACAACTGTCTTTCCAATCACACCTTTGTGTCAGCCTTTGTGAAGGTGTGTGTCTTTTTTTAAAGTTTGGATTTCTTCTCTACCTTTTATGCAGTCATTCGTTGGAAGAGCTGATAATCGTGCCAGCAAAGTCTGGACAGCGATTTTGTTAAATTGGACCTTTGTGGATGGTTGTCCGCCAATCTCCGCAAACACCTTGGATAGTGTTGCGTGAAATGAAGAACCAAGGAAGGGGTCGTGCAGCGGATGAGCAGGGATATATTAGAGGGTATAAAAGGGTTTAAGTTGGGGAGTGTTTGTTTTCAAAAATCTAAGCAACTTATCTGCCCAATTTCTTTTTGACAGCGAGGGCTGTTCCGCTCTGTTGCTCTGTATATGTGTCCACAAGCCCTATTAGCTTCTGAAGCTCAGCCTCTTCAAAGTTTCAACATTGCTGCAACCATAATTGCCTTCTTACAGTGACATTTCCGTTCAGAAATGTAATTTTAAAGTTCATTTTCTCAATAGGTGTTATTAAGCTTTCATTGTCAACTTAAATAAAATAGAAGACAAGGGCATGTCCAGAGGGTTGGTCAGGGGTGGTATAGGCCCCCATTGAAAAAATCTGATTGGCCACCCCAGGTGCATCCCCCAAAATCCTAAACTGTCCAACGCGGGATTTTGTTAAAACCAACTATGAAGGGGTTTTTTTTGCAAAAAGGTTAGTTTTCATATCAATGTAGCATATCATCTTTTTTTTTTGTATTTTAAATTGTAAATAAAAAACCTTGCACATCTATTTCACAAGACAGGTGCATAAGGAAGTAATGCCCACTGTCTTAACTCGCAATGAACTAACTGGCAACATGTTGGGACCAAAACATTGCAAGTCATACTGTGCAGGAGTTAGCATTTCAGTTTTAAGTACTTTAAATAGTGACTTTGAACATACATCTAAAAAATTAAGCTTATGTTTCAATTATCTTGTGTTATAAAGTAAATATAATTTGGAAGGTAATAAAGGGTAAATAATTTATCAGGCCACCCCTGCCACAGCTAGCCACCCCAGTCCAAAAAGTCTGGACACACCCCTGATTCAAGGGCATATATATATATATATATATATATATATATATATAACTAACATATTATATATTATGTTAAGTATGTTCAGTTGTCTATGCTCAGAAAATAGAGCTTGTCCATTTCAATGCCTCAAGGTAAGAAAATGGAATTGCTGAAAAGTTGAACCACCTTTCCGCCAATGGCACATTCTCAAATGTATGGAAAAGCCTTTTATTTAAAAAAAAAAACCTGTGTTAGAAAGTGAAGACATATGTTCAGCAATTGTTCTTGGATTTATTAATCCCATAGGAACTGTATTTCTTCACCCTGGCCCCATGAAACCACTTAACCAACTCCTAAAGTACCACCCGTCCTGCAAGTTGTCTGCTCCAGCTTTACTCTTACACACCAACCCCCAATTATGAGCACTCCGTTTTCATGACACATATTCCAGTCACGTGTGCCCGTTTGAGAGCAGGAGGAAAATAAAACATGCAGGGCAGGTGGAACCTGAAGACCCTGTGAACAAACACTGTGTTACGTAATCAGAGAGAATAAACAGATTAATGAATGGGCAAAAAGGAAATTAACATTTTGAACCCGAGGCTGTGTTTCACACACTTTTAGCCTCAAAGCACACTCACCATGCCTACGCCTTGCTGTCATTTTTTTTTTTTTTCAGGGCAGGGCTGGATATTTGGGAATACGGTTAGCATGAGTGGTTTTTAGATCTATGAATAATGTATACAAGTTGCTTTTTGTGGTGAACATAATGGGTTCAAATGAACATAAAAGACAATACTAAATGACTGTTCACCTAGCCCCACCCCGTGTTAGGCTTCTGTTGAGCCCGTTAGACCATTCTCCCAAAACATCAACGCCTTGGCAGGTCATGATGAATTAAACAAATTCTTAGTGGTTAATTAAACAATGGGTTCTTTAATTTTTTATAGAGGTGGAAGACAAATTAGGCTGTAGTAGTTGATTTAGCTAACTTCTGTTGTCTCCAACTGGTTTATTTCCACCATAGAATACCGTCTTAAATGTGACTTTAGAGCGACATAAAGCTAAGACTGCATGTCCCTTACACAAAATCTGAATATTGCAACAGTGGTAGATTATGTTGTATTTCAGGGTAGACAGTTGGAGGTGCAAAGAGAAGGTGTGGTCTCTTTCATAGCTGAATAAAGCCGACTTGAATTACTTACTTGGCAAGGCAACAGCTAACCGGAGGTTGAGGTATCCCCAGTAAAAAAAACACAAGACAAGATGGCTAACCCTCTAATTCTTTAAACTTAATCCTTTTTCGTCGGTCAGGATTCAAAGAAATACCATCAGCATGAGTGGTATTTAGATCTATAAATCATGTATACACATTGCTTTTAGTGGTGAACATACTTGGTAGAAACAGACATAAAAGACAATACCCAATAACTGTTACGCCTAACCACACCCTTTGTTACGCTTTTGTTGGGCCTGTCAAGCCCTTCCATTCTCCTAAAACATCAAAGCCTCAGCAGTTCATGATGAATTAAGGAATCCTTTATGGTTATTTAAACAATGGTTTCTTTCTCATTCTTACTTCCAGTGGTCGCTAGCTAGTAGTTGATCTAGTCAGTTGGAGTTGCAAATAAAAGGCTATCGATGGTTGCTAGCTAGTAATTGATTTAGCTAACTTTGGTTTATGTACTGATTTGTTTCAACTCTTGAATACTGTCAAATGTGACTTTAAGCTGTAAGATGTGGATGCTAAGACTGCATGTCCCTAGACAAAAACATTTGTATATTGGCTCATTATTGCAACAGACTTTGCTACGTTGGGAAACAAAAATTGTCTCCTACTGACTTGTTGTCCGTCATGTCCCTCCAGAAAAACCTATATTTGACTTGTCCTCATTGCATCAACAAGCTAGTTGGTGCTTGTAATCCATATTGTAGCGTTGCTGAATAACTAAGACGAGATGTATTATAATAGCAAAGCATTAGCTAACTCAATGTCCCTAGTAACCTGCTGATTCTTCATCAGCTCTAATAAGATCTAAATTAGCATCTTCTTCTATGTTTTAGCTTTCACATACTCCTTTTTTTCCCCTCCAAGGAGCTACTTCTCAGCCAATTACCAAATACACTTGACGCCTCTATTACTGAAACCACACAAACAAGAATGTATACCAAGTGTGTGAATTGGAAAAGAGAGAAAGCATCCAAGGTCAGAGTCTTATAATTCATTCTGCTTTGCTTGGTTCTGCTTCTGTGTTGTTTTACTTTTAATGATACAAGAGAAATTACTTCTTTGGAAGAGCACTGACTCGTGTGTTTGAAGTAAAGCTTTCTTAGATTCATAATGACTGTGACTGGGGTGACTGGAGTGTGAACGCTCCAAGATCTTAAACACAGCAGTGGAATCCTACAGTGAATCTTTATGTCCTCTTTCAACACAAATGTCACCTGTGGGAATTATGAAATACTCCTTAAGGGTTGATATTGGCTGATATTGATATGAACTATTCATACTGGTCGATAGTTTAATAGACAGACTAGGTGGATGGACAGATGGGTGGATGTCTTTTATGTCCATCCGTCTATCATAGGACAGTGCTTCATCAGCTTGAATTGAAGCTGAAGAAGCTCTGTCCGGGTGGACGGACAGTCAGTTGGTCAGTCGGTCAGATGGTCAGAAAGGAATGCCCTTCGCTCAAGCTGCAATAACTGTGGCCTGCATTGTTGTGTTAGCAGGCTAATGTTAGCAGTTAGCTCCTAGCTTGTGAATTGACACGTAATGATTGTGATCTAAAAACACTTTCAAATAAGCAGTGAGTAGGCTACTCTTTCTTTCTCTTGTCCTTGACTAAAACAGCTTTTATACCCAAGGGGAGAAGCCATGTAAACACGATGTAAACACAGCTCAGACAACAACACAGCCAGCGGGACTCGCGCTTCTCATAGATGTATGTATAGAGGATTTACTGTTCTTGATATCTGCTATATTGTGTGTGTGTGTAATGTGTAAACAGTCCCACATTCTTCCTTTAAGTATAGTGAACCCACAAGAGCCACTTACAAATAGCTTATTACACCCTGTTTGTGATCATGTTAGCAGGGCTAGACATTTCTGCAATGTCATGGTTGCCTTTCAGTCCTGTGTACGATTGGCCAGTCTGGAGATTGTATTATTCACAATGCGAGTGGCGCCACCTGAAAGACACCCATCCCCTTTTTTTTCCAAGGTTACCGCACCGTAGATGAACATGATGAAAACATGCACTTCTGCACCTCAACCATTCATTACTCTGACTCCCATTTAGGGCCCTGACATACCGAAACAACAGGACATTGACGGCAGCAGATGACAGATGAGAACATTTTTTGTGCTTGTACTTTCTGCATCAGCGTGTGTAATTTCATTGTCTCACTGCGGCGTGCGTGCAACCCAGAAATGGCCCGTAGGGTGAAAAATGCAGGGAATATAAAAACCTAAAAAAAATAAAAAATAAAAAATAAAAGCGTCAGTCCCAATGCACAAAAATTGCTCTCCTCCAGCCTCATGATTCGCTTGATTATCCACGCCGCTCACCTCCGAGTGACATGACACAATATGAGGAATGATGAATACAGCAGCTCGTCAGCTGTATCACCACTGGCTGACGGAGAAAAAAAAAAAAGGCGAACAATATAGAGAAAGAAAATCCTCAAACAGGGAACTGCTGTTTGAAGGCGTTTTCTTTTATTGAAAACGCTTCTATGAGCTGTGTTCAAATTCTTTGTCAGCCATCACAGCATATCTCCAGGGGTTTAGAATCAAATCCTGGACATGACAAGTAATGACTATTTATAGCATGAGAAGTGTTGAATAAAGGCTTATTAGATCGCTCACTCTGAGCGGAACATTTCAGCGGCGACAATGCGGCGATCCTGCGTCTGTCTTTTGCTGGTGTCTATATTTGTTTTAAAGGGGAAATCGTGTTTGATGCTACTGTTTACTGACAAACATCAAAAAGCCAGTATGGGAGGTTGGCAGCATCTTTTTTTCCCCCCTCGCTTTTCTCTCCCTCCTGTTCCCGTCCGTCTGTGCCTGTTATAGCACTGTGCGTGTGAGGACCGCTTCCCTTGGCTGAAAACGGCGGCTAATCCACGCGTCGAGTAGATGAAGCATTCAGCCGTTTAAGGGCCCACCAGTCGTGTACTGGGGGAAGCGGGGTGGTGGGATGTGACCGAGTACAGGCCTTCTCTGGCAGCGTTTTACAGGCTTTGATATAAACACGAGTCTTGGGTCAAGTTGTCGCTAAGTGCTCCTCAGTGATGTATATAAATACAGGATTTTCCAGAGGTAATCCCTTCCCTTTGCAAGTGGGTTCATGCACTTTTGTGTCCTTTCTTAACTCTTCTTCCCTTATTCACCTGCTTCCCTTCTTTCTCCTCACATCCACACATCCATTATTCCTCCCTCAATCCATCTCTACCCCACCTATCTTTTATGAATACATCCTTTCTTCTTCCCTGTTGTATTCTCCTGCTTTGTCTCCCCCCCCCCCTCCACCCTACTCCTCGCTTCTTTTATTCTCGCATGCCTGTACCTTCCATCACATCCCTTCACAATTGTCCGACCCTCTCATCACATGTACTGTAAGACTGCGAAACTCTCTCTCTCTCTTTTACTTTCGTTCACTCTGTCTGTCTCAAATGCAGGGTTTCGAACAGTTTGACAGTGAAGAACGAGCGAGGATCCCCTGGTTTAAAAAAAAAAAAGGAGGATTTCCTCTTAGGCAACATTTCTCAAACCCTAGATGCGGTCCTTAAATAGTACAGAGAGGTAATATACTTTAATGAACCTGAGAAGTGGAGATTTATCTGTAACAAAGTCATGACTGGCAAATAAATCAACTAAAATAAATACATATCTGCGATAAAAATTAGCCGATACCGAAAGTCACTGGATATCCTAATATCGGCGAATATAATCGGCTGGCCAATTTATCGGTTGGGCTCTAATCCATTGTTGGGGCCAAATTTCGAAAGGTTATGGCCAAGTTGTTATTGGAGTTGTGTTGAACTATTGAAGCAGGAGTGTGTTGTTGGACGGCCACAACAATGGTAAGTAGTCGTGACAGCATTATAATGGCATTCCTTCAAATTCCTGTTAGAGCCCGACCGATAAATTGGCTGGCCGATAATATGATAATATCCGCCGATATTAGCATATCCACTGACTTTCGGAATTGGCTAATTTAATCACAGATGTACTGATTTTAGTTTACTTATTCACCAGTTATGACTGGCATATGATTAAAAGCGGACATGCTGAAGTGTTTTTTTCACAATATGTGACCTTTAATAATAATAATAATAATAATAATAATAATATGCTAAAATGACATTTCAATGGTTGTGCTAATGCTTTCTTTCTTGCTAATATTTTGACCACCAATGAACAAGCTAGTTGGATACAACTTTAAAGCAATCCCCCAAGATAAGTACAGCTCAGATACTTTTTCTTTCCATAGTCACCGCAGTGAGACAGCAGATTTGACGAGGGATTTCTTTATTACCAATTTGTTCGACATTTTCAACTGAAATTTGGGGAAAAAACATGCCATCATACTCTTTAAAGTTTAACTCCCAAACTGTCACCCAATACTCCGTCGACTTTTCCTCTATGGTACCTCACACCGGAAAAAAAAAAGAAGACAAAGAGAAATGACAGTCCTATTGTACCGAGGCACTGCTGCCAACCATTCAGGAGACACCGGACGGAACTACGGGGGCCGTTATCCATAATTAATAGCCCTTTGGTTGTTTTAAGCACCCGGCCTATGCATATTTTAAAGAAATATCCAGTGAATATGTTATGTATAGGACTTGTAAGAAGCTTGGACAAAAAGAATCAGCATCCCAGAAACTGATGTGTACTTTGTTTCCCGGCTCCCCACCCGGAGCGCACGGTTGCTAGGGGACCGGAAGACTAATTTGGCCATTGCGTTGAAGGCTTTCCAGAGACATTTTTTTAATTTTTTTACATTTTTCATTACATGCCAGAGATGGTCCAAGGGGAAACATACGCAATTTGTCACACAGGGATTCAGGATTCCATGATAGCTCGGTGCTATTTTTGTGAAGACTAAGTAGCCCTGTCAAGGATGTCTCGCACACGGGACAAAAGGACTTGTTCTCATGAGCGTCTTACATGTTAATGTCGATAGTAAGAAGCGCACAGACATGGCTGCCCAGAGTTGTCATTCTAAAATGGCATCATTAGTCGTCTGTATTACACAAGAGGGAGAGTGATTAAAATTGAATTCCAGCTGCTCTTATCATATTTGACAAATTTCAATGGATCAAATGTTTAATGTGAAAGGTGTCATCAGAAGTGATGAACCAGAAGAAAATAATCACCTAACTCTGCGGTTCCCCTCAGCTGTATAAGGTGCTAGAGATGTATAATTCATAGCTTTGGTTTTATGGTTTTGTTTTGGGTGAAAAGTTCTAAAATGATCCCACTGCACCTGACCCATTCATCATCACATGGCAAAAAACACAAAGTTAGAAAAGTACATGGATTGTGTAAAAAGCCAAAGGGCTACATGTACATATTCGGACCTCAGTTTAGCCTTTAGCGTCTTAGCATTAGCATCGTAGCCACTTTAAGGCCATGGCAGTGGTGTCGCATTTGGCAAATTTCCCTCTAAAATTCGACTCAAAATAAATGCTAATGTTTAATCTGCAAGTTGCTTGTTGCCATGCTCTTCTGCCCCCTTGTGGACAAAATGGCTTGGATTTTTTTCTCTTTGAATAAGTCATTGACATCAGCTTGAAAAATTTAAATGAAAAAAAACAATCAATCAATAAATAAACCGAATAAATACATAAAATATCAAACCATCAAAGACAAAGCTACATCCTCTACTCGGCATTTCTGCAGCAGCTGGCTAAAGTGATCAGTCTTGGGGGGGTTAGGGTTTTGCGAGTGATGCCCCCCCCCCCCCTCCCCCCAGGCTGGGATCACCACAGCCTCTTCATCCTCTCCAACTTTAGTTATGCAGCACCTTTTTTTTTGAAGCGAGCTGAGCATCAGCACATTCAGAGAAGCACTCTGCGCTCTCTCTCTCCCCTCCAGCACACGATCAAGTCCGCTCTGATGCTGCCAGCCTGTCATTTAATGCCTCAATGAGGTACGGGCGTTAAGCACACAAACGCCGTTTTCAATAGGGACTGTGTGATTTTTAAAAAAAAAACGAACGCTGTGTGGAAATAAACGCCTGCAGCAGGGAACACAGCAGGAGTCCCGTTGATGGGTAGAAGCCTTAAGCGCCGACAGCTTTCCAAGAGATAGTGATTGCCTTATTGGCTTTCTCCTACACGTCAGGATGGAAGTAGCTGCCTTTGTAGTCAAAGCAACATGACAATGTAGTATACACATTGTGTACTCTGCTGCTGCTGCTGCTGTTTGGCAGAAAAAGCATGAGGAAGAGTTTGTTTCTAACTGAATCTCATCTGAGATGCGTGGATAATTGGATTAGTTAAAAATAAAGGAATTAGTCTAAATAAATGCGATATTCTCTGTTGTCTGCATCCTCCCCTCGCGTTTCCCGAGATTCTGCCTTTTTGTTCCCCCCGTGCTGACTCAAGAGTTTCTCCTCATTTGTCGGGAGCCTAAAGGACGGAGGAAAAAAGAGCAACATCCCTTGGGTTACACAACACTGGAACACACACCGACTTGCTTTTGACGCATGAGCGCACGCATGCACACGTGCGCGCGCGGACAATAGCATGCGCGCAAGAGTTTGGCTAACAACGCTGCAACCTCTCCTCTTTCATTAAAGCCAATGCACAGGTGCAGAGTGTTGCCCCCCCCACCCGTGCTGATGGAAAACAATTCATCAAAGTCTGTGGTGGCATTGCGGCAACCTTTTATTTCTCCAAATGTCACCTTCAAAAAGGGGGTGCTCCTTTTCTTGCTCGTGTAGTATTGTTATAAGGGAACAGAGCCAGAGAAATTGCCCAGGGCACCTACATGAGGTTCTTATTACGAACCCTGTGATTAAGCGTCCCCCCTACCCCCTGGCGCAGCGACAAATCCGCAACTCGCCTTGCCCCACCTTTAATCTACATTGTCTGCCTGAGAAAAGGCCAAAGTCACTCTTCTCACCTATCAGATCCCCTTTTTCTTAAAGGCTTTTCAAGCTACGCTAGCAGTCCCAGTGTGGGTTGTGAGGTGGTTTCTGAAAAGCTCACAGAAAATCTGTCCCCTTCAACATGCGCATAATTTGCTTAACCACATACATTTTGTGGGATACTAGCTGCCTGGATTACAGATATGTGACAGTTTCAGTTTTTAGGTACATTTTTTTTTGGTATTCGATCCACTGAAGATATCTGACTCCATATTCCACATTAAGGTCGCGCGACTACTTCCAAAATAATTTGGCCAATTATTGTGAAAAATATACAAAACAGTAGTTCAAGAGGTATATTATGATTGATGGATTGATTACGTGTGGAGGGTAACTCGTCAGTTTTGCTTGCTGATTTGATTGACAGTTGGTTGCGTTGTCATGGTTTGTTAAAGAGGCTTAAAACCCGCCTCAGAACCAGCTCTCATCCTAACGTTAGGTATCCTGAAAGTTAGGGTGACACAGCATTTCCAGCATGGAGACCACCATTGATGGGACTCAAGAAGAGCCTCTTCCAGGTACAGATGGGTAACGTCACCCAGGCGTTGTCCATTAATATTTACAATCTATGATTTAAACCCACATTTTCACAGCAGGAATGAAAATGTTCACAGCCTGGTCCAAAACAATAACCAAGTATCAACAGCTTACACTATAGGATGAATGATTTTTGTATATAGCTTATCCATTTGTATTTTTATGTAGCCAAAGAGTTAATCATAGGTTTGTGGCTGAGTTGACTGACAGTTGGACGTGTTGAAGGTGTATGCCAGGAGGCTTATGGCCCGTCACAGCTCAACCTCTTTGTCCGTTCTAGATTGATTGAAAGTTAGGTTGAGACAGAATTTTCCAACATGGCAACCACCAACGTTGGGCTACAAAACGCCTCTTCAGAAACCAATGGGTTGCTCTAAGTTTGAATGACAAGACAATGGAGAATAAAACCATTCTTTCATTTATAATTTAAAGTGCAGGATCCGAGGTTTCTGGAGGTACGTCATGGGTTGCATCAAAAGATCTTTATTTAAATCTGCTGACCAATAATGGAAATCCCTGAGTCATTAAAGCTAATGAGCATTGCTGCAACCTTCTCATAGTGTGTCCTTGTGGATCGCACTCAATTCCCATAGTCACGCTGATTGCCGAAGACTGACAAAAGCAGAATCCCTGTAGTGTACAATTGGGTTCAGATCTGACAGTTTAGACAGCTGTGGCATTTCCTTTGATGAGGTTTTTATGTTCATGAAACCAGCCAATGACCACACACAAACCCTGCATATGACAGCTCTGTCGTCTCTTATGAAAGCACTTGTGCCTGAGATAACTCTAAGAACATATGACAGAGTGAAGGCAATCATCACTCAGTATTAAAGTGGACAAAACTGAGCCAGAAAAATGCATTCTGTGTCTTGCATGAATCAAATCTACACAATCGTGTCCTCTGTTTTGGCAGGTACAGTATATCAGCTCCTTAAAAAGATAAGCCGCCAATGTACTGGGACATTGTTAAAAGCAGAGGGAGAGTACAGCGTTGAAATAAAAGCATCCACAGGACAGGTAATGGCTGGAAAAGGAAATAAAAGACTTCTAACTGGATGATTCATTATGTAACATCCAACAGAAAAAAAAAACTCCCAAGTGTCCTAGCGTGGGGCTGTTATCTACTTTGTCCTGAAGGCTTTCCAAACTCCAACTTACTACACTTTTTCTTAGTTAAATGTTGGAATCCATCCCAAAATGGGGTCATTCTTGGAGTGAAGCATTGAGGAAGGAAAAAAAAAGGCAATAAAACTTTCCTTGAGATTATTTATCATGGCTTCTCTTAACGCTAATGCAATGAGTCTGAAAAGCTTTGGTTTTGGCTTTGGCAGACATCAAACAGATAAAAAGTTGAAGGATGACGCAGTCAAATATCGGCCACAAAAGAACCTGTGAGTGCTGGAGGTTATTTAAGCTGTTGATTTTTCGCCCCTTCTTTAAATATCAATGAGGTATGACTGAAAGAAAAGTAATGTGCAGAGATGCTGAGATCGGGACTTCAGTCGCACAAGTTGAAACTTGACTTTGACTTGCCCGTCAGAGTCTTGGGACTCGACTTTGGTCTCGAAATTTGGGGCTCCGCATTAGTTGTACGAGCTGGACGTCATTCCCTTCCATGAGACATAATCTTCCCCATCTGGTCTGTGACAGGCCTACACAATATTGCACTAACGATATGAAATGCGACAAAGCACGTGACAACGCTCTTCCTTTCCCTCCAATGGTTCCCAGTTACTGCTCTTGTAAAATGTAAAACTCTGCTGCTAGCTTACCAAACAGCGACACCTTACTCTCTCACCCAGGTCTACAATCCCTTCACCAAATTGGAGCAAATTGGTGCAACATTAAAAAAGGAGGAATACTCATAAGAGCATGCGATTTCAAAGACAAGCTAGAAAACTGGAGCAACACCGAGACCAACATAATGAAAAACACATCAGATCAGAAGGGAACAAAGACGAGTCAAACAGTGGAGCTAAATGAGGAACAGAGTAAGAGCTGAGGCTTTGCAGTAATGTCAGAAATCTGTGAAAAAAAACAAAACACATCTGTTTTGAACATGTAGGAGCATTTGGATAATTGCTGTGTAAAGAGAGATAAAAGCCTGCTCTAGTGTTTGTGTTAGGGAAAATGTGGAACGTGATCATGCTGATTGATTATTGGCTCTTACATGCTGCCTTGCCTGCAGTTCTTTTGGCTGGAATCCACTCGAAATCCAGATAAAATTGTCATTCACAGCTGTTCTTGCCTGAAGAGTGAGGACCGCCAATATGGCCGCCATTGGCTGCGTTATATCACTTTGCCGCCTGTAAGAGCGCTTCCCAGAGCCTAAATTGTTTTCACTCTGCCCTCCTAATGAGGCACATATGGGATGTGAGGTGAACGCAATTAACTGCAATTAACTAGCAGGCACTTTGCATCGTGAAGACTTGCTGTCAAACCAAACTCAAATGACCCAAGGTGCCCTAAACGGAAATGACTGCTCCTCCACAGGGCAATTCCCAAGACTTAATCTACTCACTTGGTGTGTAGTGAGAGCGCTAGAGACAGATACATGAGTGTCTTGGCTCTTTTTGAGGAGTCGAACGAACCACTGTGAAGTAGAGTGAGTCCTCATTGGTCCTTATTAGTTCCACTAGAATGCATTGAAGCAAAGGCCGGTGTTGGATTTGCCAGGGAAAAAAAAGGACAAGGGAAGCCTCACTTGGAAGGATTTCAGGCCATTAGATACAACTTGTTAAGATGTGAGTATAATACTGTACATAGAAAAATGGAGCACAAGTGTCAAGAGAAACTTTGAATGTACCTAACATTTCAAATTAAAGGTTTCTTTATCGGATGGCTGAACGTGTTCACAACTGTGAACCATTCTCAGTTCAATTGTCGAAATCAAGCGTTAAATGAATTCTTTCTTTAACTGGGCTCTTAATTAATCGTGTACCCAATGAGCAGATAATTAATCACCTTTCTCCATTAATTGATGCCAATGGGGAGGCAGCCAAATGTGTGTAGCACTTGAGTCCAAGACACATTTTCCCCAAGTGAACAACTAAGCGTACTGTGTTGTAACATTTTGGGTCCCTTTATTTAGCATTGTATGGATTTGTATCGTTCAGTGTGGTATTGTGTCAAATTTCCACTCATTTACTGAAGCACATCACTGGATAATGTAGGGCTGTTGAAAACACCCATATTATCCATTTTGTATATTAGTCATTGCTCGAAATAAAGTGACAAAATTACCGTCGAATTTGGTGAAAAGACATTTAACCCCATGTTTCTCCCACTGCTGTGGCGGTGGCGGCGGCGGCAGGTGAATGGGTATGAAGGGGTTCGTTAATGCTGATTGAAGAAACTCCCATGAGATCAGGGGAGGTAGGTCGTATGACTCCATGCAATGTGGTCGTTGGCCGTGGGTCCACTACCCTCTGAAGATGCCCCTACAAACAAACTGTGTCTTATATACTGGTGCATTTCATATTCTAGATTTTTCAGTAAACAGTATTTGCAGTACCTGAGTTGTATTAGTGAACCATCTTCATAGATTGCATAATAAGCTAACATTTATTTTGTTGGGAATCGTCAGGAAAACAGAAACGGGAAGTTGAGTTCAGTGAGTTTGTCAGAAAACACAAACTTACAAGGACAAGAGTCCGAATTAGCGGGCTCAATTTGGGAACATTATGTGAAAATGATATCATTAAGAGATCCCTAAATTGAAGCAGCAGTGCAAGGAGCCTTTTACAAATCAATACAGACAGAGTGAATATGAATAGGACACTGAATACCTGGAGGTGTTCTTACTGCGTTGTGATCAGTTTGCATCAAAAGCTCAAAAGGTCAAAGCCAACTCAGCAAAGACAGGATTTGTTCCCCTGCATTAGATGTGAACAGAATATCATGAATCAGAAAATGATATCATAGATCTCATTGGATTCAGTTAGCTAAGAAAATGGGAGCCTAAAAGTAAGCTTCTTTCAAAATGAAAGTCTTTCCAGCAACATTTTTGGATCATGTTGTTCAGAGGGGGTTAATAACAGTAAAGTCGTTGTTTTGTCATCTACAGTATGCCCATCGACTCCATTTCCAGGATGCATCTCATGTGTAACAAGCTATAAAGTACTGCAAAAGTAATGAGTTTGGTAATTGTAGGTAATGGCACAGAACAGAACACAGATATGATCTTTGTAATAGCATTAAGTGTCACTTTGAATCCCATCAGATACTGTATCCATCCACTGTAAGCTTGTACAGGTTTTCCATTAAGGGAAACACAAATCACCATTTGTTCGAGAGCACATTTGTTCCTCTCCAGTAAGTTTTCTTTTACATGTTGTTCACATGCAAACATCTCTGAAGTGATACCGATTGGCCGCAAGAGGAATGTAGGGGCTGTAGTGGCTTTTTAACGAGCACATTACTGGCTCTTACAAGGGACAAGAAAACATGATGTAATGATTTCTGGCAATACAATAAAAAATCACGACAAAAATGAACAAATTAAACCAATGTGACAAAAACAAATATTGCAATCCTCTGTTTTAACCAGCAGAGGGCAATGTCTGTATTTTAACTGTACCTGTCCAAATGGAAGTCATCTTAGCCTTTTAAAGATCCACATTTTTGGAGCTGAATTCCAGTGGAATTTTCGAAAATAAACTCACAGTCCTTTGGCAGTAAATTCCATGTGATACTTTACAAGTGTACACAAATGCTTAAGTAGCAGGAAGTCAATGTTTCAATGTTGTACTGCAGTTAAGATAAGCTTTACTTCCAAATGTCAGTGATGTATTCTGATGAAAACAAACCTTGGACAGAGGACGAATGGTTTACATATTTAAAACCGGGATCCGACAGCTAGTGTAAGCATACGTTGAAGTTTTGTCTGTAGCAATGAGAACGTGCATGAACTCCCATAGATATCCTGAGGGCTAAGCATACTTTAGTATGTTCCAAGGAAGTATGGAAATCTCTGGCACTGTATTGTGAATTGAGTTATAACACGTTTGCTAGCAAGTTGAAATATATTAATTCAAAAATGGTCTTTCCCGTCAATACACCACAATCAGTTATCAGATCAGAAACTATCAGGTCTGTTATTTTCTATGTAAGCCCAGAGATCAACAGCCAACCAGATGTCAAAACAATCTGTAAAGATAGATAGATTAAAATGTAACAAATTGAATACTGTACATCGAAAGTTGTTCACTTTTTTTGTGCCCATCCCACTACAGACACTTAAACAGCTCTTAATTGCAGTTTAAACTGATGGATTTTTCCCTCTTGGATGGGAATGATTTTCCGCACCAAGTGAGGAGTTCCAGTAACTTATGTATGAAGTATCTCTTGTTCATGATTGAGTGTAAAATGGGCCGTGAGAGTGACAAACATGTTAAGGATTGCTGTCAACAGTCATTTTTGAATTGTATTGGATTGTCTGGGTGAAGAAGGAGCTGACACAAAAGACAAGAGTTTATGTCCCAACTCTCAACAATGGCTATGAGTTCTCTGGGCAGTCATTGAGAGAATGAGATTGCAAATAAAACTCGCCAAAATACCACCTTCCTCTGGAGGGTGACTGGGCTCAGCCTCAGAAATAGGGTTAGGAGTTCAGACGTCTCTGGGTAGCTCGGAATAGAGTCGCTACTCTGCGCCAGTTGAGGTGGTTTAGACATCTGATTATGATGCCTCCTGGGAGCTCTCGTTTGAAGGTTTTCCAGGTAAGGCGAGTCCCTTGGGTAGAACAAGAGCTCGCTGGAGGAATAACTAATCCTACAAGGCCTGGGAGAGACCGCAGCTGAAGCTAACGGTTTCAGGCAGAGGCTCAAATGAGGGTTTTTACTGACGCCAGTACGAGATAAATAAGGAGTTTGTTGAGCTGACTGCCAACATGAAAGGTAAAAATGAGGAGAATATGGGATCTTTAGCTTTAATGGGACCAGTATGTTTGATAAAGGACTTGCAGACAGCCTTACAATCTCTTACCTTTCTTATGTTGCAATAGTTGAGACTGGGTCTGATGTCTTAAATTCGTTTGAAAAGGGGATTTGGACATGGAAAATGTAGTAGCCGTAAGATTTTTCTCTGAAGCTTTGTTTGCACAGCTACTTTTCCCACCACTTTTCATGTGTACAAACAATACTAATGTGCTCTGGGAGTTACTGTCTGAGAATGTGGCACTGCCTTCCCCATATTGAAATGATCGGATCACATCTGGCCTCTCTCTTTGACGGACAGCTTTTCACTCTGCCTCTGAGTGCAGCTGCTTGTGAACAGCTGATCCCTTAAGCCTTTTTGAAGAAGGTCAAACCCCGCTTTGCTTGTTCTGATTCTTTGACTGTTGTTGTGTTGTTGTCAACCAAATGACTGTGAGTGGGTTGAAAGTTGATTGAACTCTCTTAAAGCTGCCAATAAAAGGCTTCAAATCTTTGTTTTTACATCTCTTTCAGTACATGGTTGGAAGTACGAGTTACGCTTTCATTAAAAATTGTGTTTTTCTAAATTAACAAGACACCAATTCCCAAAACTCCCAACCAACCACTGGTGGGGAGATACTCGAGTCTTTAGGTACCATAGATCAACTTAGATCTTTGCAGTTAGGACACAAACCCTACTCTGATCAGTCCGGATCAGCCTTGCTAATCCGACGTGCTTTGCTGACATAATGTCATGCATCTAAATTGCATTCAGTGACTCAAGAGACGATCGGGCAATCCCCAAAGAGTGCAACTAAGACGCCTGTGTCTTTCCAAGAAATCTTGTTAAATCAGGCTCCCGTATCTGAGCAATAGTAAGGAAAAGGACAAGTTATTTGTATATTGTACAATGAAGGTTTATTGCTGCAAAGTTTGCAGGCTTAAGAAATTCTAGTTTGAATTAGACACAAAACCAAATGACTACAACTTTCTTTGAAACGGCAGGATGTAATTTATTTCAATATTCAAGGACAGCATGCAATAACATAACTGTGCTTTATCTTGCCAGCATTAGCACAGGCTGAGTAGAGGATACTGCAGAGGGAACTGTCCACCACCATGCTGCATGCCCGCAGTGAAAACTCAGTGAAAATGAGGAACGATGGTGGATGAAAGCCAGCAGGAGAGAGGCTGCCTTTGTCAGAGGAGACAGCTGATTCGGATACCACACCGTAGCTCCTAACGAGAGCCCCCGCAGGCCCGGGAGCCTCTGGCAACACTTCAAGGTGACTCGATTTACCCTAAAGTGCCATACATAAGGACCACCGTGAAGATGTAAATCATGAAAAGTGGAGAAAAGTGCAAAGAAGTCTGACATTACATAGGTGAAGATCTCCATATTTCAATGGGACACGCTGAGGATTTCTTGTTCTCTCTGTATGAATGTTTCAGAGATCTCCCATGCAGGCGGCAGCGGGATGCTTCTAGGTGAGGAGGCGAAATCACGGCTGAAATTCTGCTTTCTGAATCCACAAACAGCCCGGGAACAACTTGGGCATGGGAAATGAATGAGGCATGCTCACCCTGCCCTGAAAAAAACATCTGGGATGGTGTCAGAATAAATTTGGGAAATGAACAAGGATGTCTTGAAATGATGCTCTAACATGCTTCATGTACAAGTCAAGCTACAGAAACATGTTTCTTACATAAAAAAGTTTATGAACGACACGAGGGAAGCACGTTGGAGGTTTTTCTTTTTTGGAATGTGCATTTGCCTCTGCGGTTGCTTGTTTCAACCGTCAATAAATTCGGAATATTTTCTGCATCAAGAGATGTGCATATTTCCTTTGATTACTGCCTTCCAAGCAAAAAGATTATGCTTACTTTTGACTGTTTTCTTAACTTAAAACCAGCTGACTAGTCTGAATTACACTTTCCGTTTAACCAACAGGACAACTAATTACCCGGAAAATCCCTAGTACTGTCATTTTACATGTACAAGTTGATTTAGCAAGTAAATAATTGCATCCCCTCTGGGTTTCGACGGGCATACTTGCAGATACCCTGTTTAAAGGTCACACCCCATCCTCCTCTACAACCAGTTTAAATAAGTCTCAGAGCTCCCCAAAACATGTCTGTGAAGTTTCTTGTTCCAATTCCACTCTGATCCTGTGTTTGATCATGCCAATAAACCCCTCTATTTCAGCTCTGCTCAGAACAAGCTGTTTCTGTGTCTGTACCTTTAAATGTAAATGAGCTGTGTCTGACCACGCCCCTTTCTGGAAGGGCTTGGGTGGCTCTGGCTATCTCGCTCCATGTCCTATTGATTACGGTGAGAAGTGTCACCCACCTGGAGGAGGGGTTACTGCCCTTTATGATGTCACAAAGGGATAATCTGTTTGAGCGCACATCTTCTAAAAAGTGGACCCGGAGAGGATGGACTTTTGTCTTAATAGGGGGGTTTGACTAAGGACAAATATTAGGGTTAGAAAAAACATGGTAAAGCGTATTTTGCATAATAGATGACCTTTAAAGCAGAAGCAGAAGCCAATATTGTTATCTGAACAACTGTACTTGGGACATAACACGCCCAGACCAAGTCCCTCTTTGTAGGTTTTGGGTGTTTTATGACTTTAAAGAAAGAACTAACCCCCTGCAGGTTTAGGATGAGGCTGTAAAAGGTTTAAAGTTGTCCTTTCCTTAGCTTGAATTAATCTCTTAACATCAATTCCAATTGTGAACAAAAAAACAACAGAAAGTAATTAATTCCCAAGTCTCACTTTTATTAACTATGTGGCCAAGACATTAAAGTCGCACGTGTTATTTAAAATGATGGATTATGTACGTCAGGGCAGTGGCTTATCTCTGGGGTTTGCTTTTAATGGATCTTGGAAAAACAATACAAAGCCTGCAACCTTCAGGAGGCTGGTTAAACCTTTTTTTGTGTCTGGATATATCACAAATAAACCGGTGGGGTGAACCCACCATTGAATTAGCAATGAGGAGAAAAGACTGGGATCATCATATTTGGCAAAGCGTCTCTGGCGGCCCCAAGTTGACCCCAATCCTAACTGAGGTTGTTGTTCTGCTTGGACTGGATTTCACCTCAGGTGAACATTTTCATATGCTGACGTGCATCCAATAGAAGATACTTTTGTGTCTTATAATCCTTTTGTCTATACAAGAGGGTATTGTATTCCCCATAAGAGTATTTTCTTTTTTTTGTGGATTTCTCTGAATCTTTTTTTGGTATTTTCTAAGATAGTCAACCGTGAAGGATACAGGTTTTACTTTATACATCTAAAAAACTCTTATTACTAACTGTCTTGATTGCCAATCAGTGGTAAATTCAATCTACTGTGCCAACTTTGCCATATTTGGGAAATTGGATTGCAACCCTAGGCTTCACAATTTGACTGGGTATGGTACCCTGCTTGTGTTGGTCCCTTTTTTGTGCAGTAATTAATAATCAAAGTCTGGTGATAATAATAATAGTAAATGACATATTTTATTGAGATTTGAAAGAAACGCTACAAAGGTGCAGTTCCTTGATTTGTCCACTTGAGGCTGGCTCCAAAATCCCAGGAAGCCTCATTAACACCAATGTTAAAAAGCTCAATTAAACATGTCAATAGCCATATAAGAAAAACTGTTTTGTTCTGAATATCTATGGTGAAAACTCGGTGGGGGAATTAGTTTGAAACTGCTTGTTTGATTTAAGGTACAGGAGGGTGCAATGTAGCTATTTGCCAGACGGCTTAAGACCCTCTTTAAGTCCATCTCTTAACTTGTTACGACATTGATCGAAAGTTTGGTTGAGATAGCATTTTCTCTCTGGCAACCACCATTGTTTGGCTTCAAAACCACTCTTCAGAAACCAGAGGGTGATGTCACTTGGACTAAATCCATTTATTGACCATTGGTTTTCAATTGGAATCAACCTTTGTCTCCTTGATGACCGTCCTACATTTATTGGACCTATCCATCAACATTGACCATCAGGCCAAGTACACCATCCTGGTCCAACAAAACAGAAACGGGGAAAATAGCAACCAGAAATGATGCCAACTGTGTACCTACAGCATCTTATTTTAGGGTTTGGGGACACTGTCAAGTGGCTTTATTTGAACATTTTAAAATTATAATGGGCTGACTGCTTCCCTTCTAAATGAATTGGCTTCACGGCACTTCATACTGTACGCACCATATGTCATTAACTGCCTCCTTGACTAGCTTTCATCATGCACATTGTAATGCTTAAAGCACATCACAGGAAACTGTATATGTGTGTGTGTGAGGTAGGGAGCGAGCTGAGGAATGTTATATATAAAATACCAATGAATAGACAGCTGGCTGACAGTTCCCCACATCAAGGCGCAGGCATTAAACTGCAGCTCCAAATGAGCTATCTTTGCCTGGTGGCCCTGCCATGTTCAGCACGATGTGGGAGAGGAAAAAAAAACAGCGTTTCATACAAGCGCTGACAGCTCCCCAGATAGGCCAAGGTTGAAGCGATGTTAAGGATTTTTTTGGGGGGGTTTTCTAAATCTTTGATCAGAATGAAATAGTGTCTCGAGAAGCCTGAACCTTCAGAGTAATTGCTGATTGAGAAATAGATTATTTGAAACATTGAACTTGTCGGGCAATTACTGTACGATTGAGGATTGGGAGTTGGTAATATCTCTCTTGGGCCTTAACAATAGGACAGATGTGCTCCAGATTAAGCAACCTCCAAGCCTCATTGGGTGACATGATTCAGACGATTTGATCCAGTAAAATGTTCTTCAATAAACCCCAAAAATAGCTTCTTGAAAATGCTTAGTATCCAATAAAGTTAGAAAATAAGTATGTCACTTTTGCCATATATCAACTTTTGTTGCCATTGGCCGTTATATTAAGAGAGTTGTAAATGCTAAACATAGTGTGAAGACGTCAAAGTACATTCATAGTCATAGAGCTGTTCCAGTACCATTTTTCCTCCCCAATACTGATTTGAATTATGGGAATTGAAAATTGGCGGATCTTGAGAACCATTGCTTTGGAGATAAATTGGGTAACATAATATTGGTCAAAACACCAGAATGGTGAAATTTGGCTACCTTTGACTAACATTTGTTACTGTCACATGATAACTTGCATTTTATGGCTTTGGATTGGCGCATTGACTCGCACCCTTGCCAATGTCCAACACTTCATTTTTGTCAGTATTTAGAGTTATATCATGACACTTCTATCATTTTAAGAACAACAGCTTAGTAATGTCAGTTACGGATCAGTATGTACAGAAGCCCTCAACACTCTTTAATGGAATCTCTTATTTCGTAATGAGGGAGATATGGTCCTCATAATTTCAAGGTATTTTCTCAGAATTACGAGATAAAGCATAGAGAGCAGAAAATAAGGGGTCCTTAATTCATGGTTATGAGAAAATATCTTGTGATGATGGGATTTTGACCATGTTATTAAAAGAAAAGGGTCACAGCTTTTCTCTGGTGAATGCAATCCAGTACCTGGACTGTATTTGGAAAATACTAGCTTACGCTAGCTGCTGTTAGCTTAAAAAGCAAGGAAAAGCTTTCTTTTTCCGCCTGTGCTGCATTGTTGAAGGGCACATTTACTTTAGTTTCCTATCTAAATTTAATTGGCAATAGTCAAATATCATCTGCAAAACATTCCAGTCTGACCTTAAAGTCAAAATCTGAGTGTGGTTAAATGACTCAAGAAGTAAAGTCTATCTTTGTTCAACGCCAGTTACAGGCCCAGATGAACATGTCAGCGTATAAATCATTCCTCTCCTGTGACATCACCACCAATTACAAATTATAAAATTGCTGACAGGAAATCAGCGGTTTGCAAGCTGAAGTATCGCTAGCAACGGGTTCCTCCAAATTGAAACGGGCGCATCTGTGCATTGCTACACCGAGTCCCCTGCTGCACAGTCAAATCCCAATTTGCCTGCGATTGTTACTGCTGCAGGTGATCATCCCTTTAGATGAGCCTGTTTTCAGCAGAGCTCATTTGTTTGAATATGTTAATAAAGTCACTTGAGGGGGCCTCAATAAGGGTGGTAATCGATAAGGCAATTTAAGCTAAACAGTGGAGTTAATCTTGTGCTACATGTGTGACACAGGTAATGACTCCTTGGTATTGAAGGGGAAGGGTGTAATGGATGAATTTACCTAACATTTAAAATGAGAAACTAATTAGCCACTGGCTGTTTCTGTTTTTGTTGCGGCATAATTGCTGCACAGAGGCCTATAATTGGGAAAGTGCTTGCTTATATGTCAGTGAAAGGGCAATGAGTGCTGTATGAAAAAATATATTGTGTGTCAGTGTCATATAGACTGAATGGATATTAAGTGGTAGCCAATGGCCGCCTACCATTAGAAGGTTATACATTATAACGCCATGGACAAACAGGAACGAGGCGCATTACCTTCCCATGGGTAGGAAGGCAAAAGCATGGTTGTAACATTTTTTATTGCCAGAGATTCAGTTCTTACATGCTCCACACATATTGCAAAGAGGGAAACACAAGATTCAGGTCTTCCTGGATCCACTCAATCTCCCAGATGCCATGACCCAACCTGGGAGCCCTGCCAAAGACGTAGTGTGTTTTCACTTTTGATCGGATTGGCTTAGGTCCCATCAAGTGTGGAGGTCTCTCTATGCCAACGTGTCTAATAGAGATTGGGATGCAACTAAATTTGAGTCCTAAGTAGCACCCTATATAATACACATACTAAAAAATCCATCTGTTAATGGACACAGACCCAAGCAACAGTCTTGGATTGACATTATCTTAACATAAAGCTTTAATGGTGTCTACTCAAAGCTTTCTTTGTGCAGCTTGACTCTCCACTCCCATGGTGTGATCTCTCACATATGTGTTGTTCAGCCTTCTTTTTTCCATAAGTCTGACAGTAATCCCTGTTCCAGAAGTTCAGCTGCGCTACTGTCTCTATACCGATTATGTCCATCCAAGCTTGATGTAGGGACAAATCAAGTCCCGAGGGCAAGCTTCCTGTTTCTTTATGAATTAATAGAAGAGATCTTTTGAAACCATTTTTTTTCCTGATGTATATTACATGAAGTCAAGCCGGATGGAAATGATCTTTACTTGACATTTTAGCTGTATCATCAAAGTGAAACTGGGAATGCATGTCGTGAAAAAGTTCAATCGAGTGCTTTCAGAAAGGTTTTATCACTCAATTGCAATTCCATATCTTGTCTGGCTGAGTGTGCATGTGTGCGTAGGCCCGTGTGCATGCACAGTAGCAGTTTGCAAAGCGGTAGATGTCGCTGGGACTCAGCTTTGTGTGGGTTGACAGGGGCTAAGGGGTCCCATTGTGGCACGCTAAAAAGCCAGGTTAATGCTTTCCATGCATAATCTGAAAGCCGGGGACAGAGGCAGTACATCTCCTCTCATTTATATCTCGCTTGCTTGTGTAACATCTTTTCTTCCCTGAGTGGCAGCTCTCCTTCGTTTTGTTCTCTCCCCCCCCCCCCCCCACCAGCTGCTTCGCACTTCATTCGCAGAGATAAGCATGTTCTGTTCTTGCTGCATCAGGAAGTTTAGCCCCGTCTGCTTTTGAGACGTGCTCTCCAATTTACAGGTACCGCAGCAGAGCGAGTGAAGCCTCATTGACTCCTGAATTGATTTTGAGTTAGCATCACTGTAACTGATCTCTGCATGGAAATTCAGACAGATTTCAATATAAGGAAGAGGGTATGATACATTTAAAAAAAATTGAGCTTTTTGTTTACACCCGAACAAATATGAAATGTTCAATAGGGCTCAACATTGTAGTCCTGGAAGTAAAAATCCCGTTCATTTTCACAGTATTGACCATGTCATAACCATCCAAGGTAGACTTACTACCAGCTCCTGTAGGAGACACAAGATTGTATGATACCAACCTCGTTTTAAGAAAAACATGGTTTATCCGCCATATGGGGGCAAAGAACTACACTACCCACGATCACATGATCATAGTATCACAGCGACGTCTCTGATTGGTTGAGCTTGTTGTTACCATGCCAATGTCTCCAGCCCCTCAGTTGCTGTATGCGCACAGATAGTTTAGCTAGCAGGCTAGCTAGTTAGTTAGCCAACACCCAAAAGTTACTTTTAAGAAGACGCAATATAATTTGCAATGGATTGTGGGATTGGTAGTTTCTTGACTCCAGAGAAAAATTAAGTACACAGCTTTGTTCCTTGTTTTTCAATTGCGTTTTGTTGCCAAATTTTATGTACTACAGTCACGAGTTTTGAGGTAGCTGGTTGTCGTGGTTACAGGCGCCAATCATTTGGATTTTGTCAATGGAGGATTTGAATGAGGAAATTTACATCCGGAACCAGAGCCACCATCGAAGTGGGCGGTCACTGTTGAGCTCTATATGCCTTCTAACTAGCACTTGCATAGTACTTACATAGCTCTGCAGATACCCACCATGTGTGCTCAAAAGCTTTTATTGTGAAAGCCTTGAATTGTAACCTGAGGAAACCCAGTTCATATGCTCACATTTTTCGCCTCAGAAAAATGTCTTTTTGCAAGACATTTTGGAAGAATTAAACTTGTCTTTATTCGGCATAGACCTTCACTTTTTGTCCCTGAGGCTAAATCACAAAAGAATGATGGCAAAAATCGACCAATTTGGCTGCTTTTCATATCTGCTCCTTCATTCATTTTCACTCTATAAAGTATTTAGAAAAGTCCAGAGGTGTTACGGCTTGCCTTGGCAACCATCTGAACTTGCATATTTGGATTCTGAGTCAGAAGAGGTTAGATACAAGAGATTACAATAAAGCCCCGGTGTTGCAAAAATGAAGAAAATGCATCATGTTTGATGTTTAATTGGGTATGCATGGACTTTATAGTTATTCTACTTCTATTTGCCATGAGGTTATTTGCAATCACAGTTATGTACTAGTGTTATTCCGAATGGTGATGCAACTTTTGATTTGAGCTCAATTAGATCTCAGTGGGGGGGGGGTGTCTTGCTTCGCTTTTAGCCTCTTACAAACTCTTATAAAACTCCCGACCAGGAATAGACTCGTTTGAGATTTGGCAGGGTACCGCAGCATGAACAGCGCTGTCAACACCAATCTCAGAAGTAAAGCGGTACAAACTCTGTTGCATAAACCATGTGTTTTTTTCTGAGGAGCTAGCATCATTTTCCTGGAATTTTTCTATGCCATTAATATACATGACATGACAGAAAACCCAAAGCAGAGAGAGACTGTGGATGATGGCTTTAGGTGTGTGGACACAGAAGGGTTTCCTGGTGTGAATGGTCTGTAGCGGATTTCCTAAAACTGGTATGTCTTTTAAAATCAGGACTTGCATGAAATGAGTTGTGGTCATGATGTAATGGATCAAAAGAATACTTAAGATGTACTTATAATTCTTTGGAGCCATTGACATATCTAAAAGATAAACTTTTTTTTGTAATGAAACTGAGAATAATAATCTTTGGGACTTTGTTGGGACCATTTGTGACTCAGCTCCCTCCATCAGTCTCGCCTTGGTCGGCCATGTTTGTATTCAGAATGTGTCAATGTCCATACTCGAATTAAAAGCCTCACGACATTATTACTCATCATCGACTGGCAACCTTAACAATCAGGGCCAGTCACTTAGATACGTCCGCTTCCATTTGTCTCCTGTTCCTTCTCTCGGCACTGTCGCACGTCAGCACTTCTTCCCCCCCCCCCTCGGAACGCAATTTGAATAACCTCCCATCGCTGCAGTTTAGCGTTCGTCAGGCGGGGGACAGTAATCATGCACTTGGCTTGGCTCCACACGTCAGGAGAAGGCTGGCTGCCCTTCAGTCAAGAATGTGGTTGATGTGCGAGAGAGAGAGAAAAAAAACCAAGAGACACCCACGGGGGGAAAGTTTGCTATCTGTGTTGAACCCGCTTAAATCTCGCAAAGTAATTAAGGAAGTCATTCTTACCTCTGAAAACTTTGCTGATATCAGATCCGGAGGGGGTATTATCCAGGGTAGGATGCAATCACCATTCTTTAAAAAAAATAAAAAAAATCATCTGATTAGAAAACAACGGCATTGATATCTTCTTCCTGACACAAACAGCTTGCAATAACCCTTATTTTAAAAAATGGAATCAGGGATTATCTGCAGCCAAGCATTCCTTCAGTTCAACAACAATGAGACGTCTAAGACTGCACCTGGGGGTCACATTCAGGGCAAAAAGCATAGCAATGATGCCAAAACGGACCGTGTATTTGCTTCTACATGGAGGGAAACGAGTCTATTCTTGTCGAACACGAGTGAAACGTCCCATTTAACGGATTTGAATTTGACCCCAGCGTGTCAAAGCAACCGAACAAGGGGGTGTTGACGATAACCTTGACTTGGCTCTTTGGCGCTTAACAACCTTGTCGGCCTCCATCGTCCATGATGTTGCTGCATATCAGTGTTGGGTGTTACCCCCCCCCGCCCCTGGTGTCGCCCTCGTGGGCCCTTGCCTTTGCCATTTTATCCGCGTAATCGAGTGAGATCAGACACACTGTCCGAGTGATTCCCCTCAGAGGAATGCGAGCTCAAATAACCGGAAACGAGAATGCGAAAGGACGGGAAGGTGTGTGTGTGTGTGTGTGTGTGTACTTCCTTTAGTAAAGCATGTGCAGCCGAGAGTGCAATGAGTGGTCGAGTGTCAGAAGTCCATTTTTTTTTTTCCAGAGCAAACACTGCTGGCAGCTCTCCATAGTGATCAAGTCACACGTCACTAAGCCCAGCGTGGATCCCCTCTGATGTTCAGTCGAGTTAAAAAAAAAAAAAAAAAGAAGTATTTTCAGTGTGTCGTCGTCGCATGCTGTGTATGTGCTCCTGGAAGAGAACAGGACTTGTGTGTGTGTATTTGTGTTTGTGTGTGCCCAGCGACACCGCTACGCCGGGGTCACCAGGATGCCATTCATAGTCACAGTTTGTGACGGGTTGTCTGACAAAGCGCCACAGGAGGGGACCGCTTGATGTGCTGATACAGACAAGAATGTGTTCCTTAAAGTGTTGTGCAAAGAGTGCAGATCAAGGAACAACACGCTTACAACAACAAAAAAAATAGTTCCACATGAGTGTTTGGCGCTATTGTGTGATTTGGGACTTTAAATACTAGCAGTTTGAATGTGAAAAAACATCCTGATGAGTTCAGAGCGTAATAAGAAAAGCTTTCCACTGAATGGTCATGATCAAAAACAAAACCCTACTCAAAGGCGGTTCAGAGTTTTATCAGCGTCAAGATCATATGATGTTGTCAATAGACGTAGACGTGCATCTGATTCGGTATGTGAGTCTTCTTTCTTTAGCCAACCTCTAGTGTGCCTGCATGGGTAAGACATCAGATCACATGAGGTGTAAATAAAAAAAATGCTGAGTCATCCTCCAAGAAAACCTCTTTTTCTTTTCTTTAAAAACCTGTAATGTTAGCAGCAGAAGAAGTACAGTGCATGGATCAAGAGAAGCTGAAGTTTAAGACTTTACTTTGACGTTACTGTCTCTTTAAATGTCGCTCCTGTACAGGCAGATGTTTCCCATTGTTGCTGTTATTTCCTCCCAAGTTTAAGACTTTATTTTGATGTTATTGTCTCTTTAATTGTCACTCTTGTACAGGTAGATATTTCTCATTATTGCTGTTATTTCCTCCCAAAGTATGCAAAAAAAAAAACTCTTCTGCAAAATGCTAAAGAAAGTGTTATTGACCAAAAACTACACTGAGAAACTCCCTCTTGTTTGTTATCTCAAATTAGAATATATTCTCTGAACCATCCAAATTCCAAAACCAATAAATGTATCTCATGAAAAACGAGTCCTAAAGAAGACAGCGTGAGGCTTATTACAAGGTCAAATTGGATTAATATCAAGTCCAAATCCCCCTGAATCTTGCACTGTATTGAATAAACTTGAGCTTCGACTTTAGCAAGGAACTATTAATATCTACAACCATGTGTTCGGATTTGTAATCGACTTTTGTTGACTGAGAAGAAGGTAGGAACAGAGCTGCAGTTTGTGAACTTTATTAGGCTGCCACTCTAACCTCTAAATAAGATAAGTTATTTGACCCAACCCCCCCATTTTATATCCATTTCCCACCACGATAATCATGATTAAAATGAAGTGGTTCCACATGACTAACCTCTAAAAGATAAGATGGCCCAATACAAAGCCACAAATTGGAAGCAATAGTCAGATATTAAACCAAGATGTTATTTCTCTTCAGAAAGGAACAATTCTCCATCTGGTAGCCGGATCCAAAATGTGACTGGGTGCAGCTGAACATTAAAGCTCCTGTGAGGAGTTTTTGGTTTTGTTACAAAACAGACTGAAATTAGTGTTGATGCCTCTTTATGAGCTCTGAAAGAATACAACATCATCAGCATAGAGACTGACTTTTTCTATATAGCTCCTTTTAAAGGCTGTTACCACTGCCGCACGGTAGGTGTCAGACTAGCTTGGCGAGGGTAAAAAAAAAGTGTTTTCCACAACAAATATCCACAAAGAGTGCTACATTTGACTTGTTCTGTTCTGTCAGAAATCACTTCTTGCAAATCTAAAGGTCGTTACTGTAGATTTAAATATCAGATGTTATAAAACTGCATATTAAGTAGAATCAATTATTTGCAGTGACTCCGAGATACGATCAAATGATCAAGGTCCAATTAACACCTTTCAGAGCTTCAAAAGAAAAAAAGAAAAGATGAAAATGAATATATCATTTATGACTCTGAGGCTGATTTCTCACCGCTCGGTTCAGCTTTGCAGCTGCCCTCTTCAATACAGCCATCCGAACTCATGAACTCACTCTGAACATTTCTGTGCCAATCCGGGGATAAAGGATGAGTAAGCGAGACCTTTGGTACGTGACGTGAAAGAGCTTTTGAAGGCTGTGAAATAAAATGTTGCCAGTTTCACGTAGCTAAAAGCAACAAGTCGAATTGAGTAATGAATGGATGCTTTCCTCCTGGATTTCTTTGCCTTCCCGGTTTTATTTCTCCTTCCACCTTTTTGTGAGTGTGTTGGTGGTGGGAAAGCTATCACATGTCGTCTCCATTGTAAACCCTAAAGCTAGGATAAATGAGTTGAAATGAAAAGAGTATTTGCATCATTGAGCAAGATTTTGGATCAATGAGCCACACAGCTCGTGATGAAATTTGACTCCAGGCTCAACGTGAGGCCTTTGCAATTCAATTATTCTCCTGGATCAAGTCTAGTGTACATTCACATTTGGATGCAGTTGGTAGGTATATATAATTGAATGGTTTCATTATGACGTGGTAGATAGGTCTGACTATTTCATGTTGAAGTTGAGCAAAACCTGCTGGAATCCTAGACTGGAGTACATTTTTGTATTTCTCAATCTTGCGATCTGTAGGTTCTAACCTACTGGCTCCCCAACCCTCTTGCCTTGCATATCTGGTCTGCCCATGATCCTGGACAATGCCTTAAGACTTTCACAGCTTCAACTATCATCATTGGACGAAGCTGTGTTCATGATAACCCTTTCCCTGCTAAAGCCTCACCAATGAATCTTGTTTTATCTGAATGCTGCATTTTTAAGTTTGAAAGTTACTAACCCTTTAAATTCAACAAGGGCTGGACAACATGCAAGTGAACCAGGCAATCCAATGGTCGCATGCACAGTAGTCACAACTCAGGATGTGCAGTGTCAGTCCTATGACCTGAAATGCCAATCTTTTTTGGTTGCTTGATGCCAAAACGGAACTTAAATTTGCCTGTAAGAAACACAATTGGAAGTCACGAGTTTGTCCGCAAAGTTCATGTCAAGACTTGTGGTCTTTTGACATGTGGTTGCAGGAGCTGGGAATCGAACCCCCGACCTTCCACTGATCCACAGCTGCCTCAAAATGTATCCCATGCTTAACGATCTATGCCTCACTAATACTGTCAAATCAACATCAGTAACATCAGACACATTAGCCGATTAAGAAATACTCTGTGCTGTTAAATATGGAAGAGGGGTGGACAGAGTTTGATTAACTTGTTGGTGTGTGTTTGTTTATTGCTTTGATTATTAATGTTATCACCCTGGCAGGGTGCTAGGGGGATTGTTCATCCAATCTGAGGTAACACTTTTGCAGAAGTTGAGCTTGAGGTTGTATATAATTATATGCTACTTTTAAGCATGTAAACACTGAAGGAAGGCCTTTATTAGGGTCACGGATTGTTTGTTGCATTGTGAGTTGTTAGGAGCTGTAAATAGCCGCCCTTTAATAACCATTTACATTAGAAATAAGTGAATACCTAATTGTTGTCTATAGGCGCTGTTTATTTTGTTGGCCCTTCAGTATGATGCTCAGATAGAGACATGAGTGCCTTAATAGAAATGTGTTATGACTGATGAAATAATAAGGTTGGGGCTTTCTACCAATTAACTTGGCTGACTACTAATCCCAATGGGAATGTTTTGGTCAGAAAGGTGGGGTTAGGGAAGGTGACTTTTCAGGGCAATGTGGTTGTTGCTTCCGTTTAGAGAGTCAGAAGACAGTTCTTGCTACTATGTTTGATAGCTAAACATTAAGCTAAAGCTAGCAGACCATTGGCTTAGCTTAGCACTAAATTTAAAAAAAAATGGCGCTAGCCTCGTTGGGCCGAAACAATTCACAAAACCATTTGTGTTTTAAGTGTATGCAATTTGAAACACTTGTACAAATGTTCCTTTCTAACATGTCTTTTTTCGTAAAGAACTTTGTCTTGGACGGAAAACTGTGACTTTCTGGAGGTTTTGTCATTTTGATGACGTTGGGCTTGCAACAATGTGAGATTCTTTGGATAAATGCAATTGGATGATAGAAACTCTTGTAAATTCTATGAGCAACACAATTAATCCACAAAAAGTGTTTCCTTCTTTTTCTTTCTCCTCAAGTGGCAATTGAATTTTCAAATATCCATTCATATTCATGGAGTTTATTCATTTCCCTTCAACCACTTACCGTGGTAACTGCATCCAACTCGTATAGTGTGTTCCAGTTAACTTCCACTGCATTTGCAGCAACTTCACTTCCTGTTGCTATTTACCTGAAATTGACCTCTTTAACTTTGCTTTCACTTCAGCAGGCATTATGGGGGTCACAAACCAGGTCCAATTTGAAAAGAAAATACCATCACAGCACAGACTAGACAAAAGCATTGAACTTCTAAACACACTCTGAACTTTTAATAGTGTGTTCTCGGGGTCACTGCACAGTGAGGGTGGAGGCAATGTGTCACAGTGTGCCCTCAAGTTGGGCTGCGTCCCAGAGGACTCAATATTCCATTAGGACTATTATTTCTAAAGTAGATTAATCCCTGTCATTTAACGCTTGGCTGATGTCCATTTGAAGTCATTATGAAGAAGCACTGACATTGTTTCATAAATTATTCACAACATTATCTGGGACTCTCTGCAGTCACCAAGCGAGGCTTTGGGGCTGGATCACTTGCCGCTGGAGAGAAACGTGTTCACCTTGATGAAATAAATGGATGTATCATTCTCACCATGCATGCAGGTGCAATTTAGGACATCACATTGGTTATATTGGCCATTTTTTTTATTTGTGCCTGTTGACTATAGGTCAATTCGCTCGTAATGGGAACATCTTCCCTCCAGCAAGGAACCCAATTTAGAAAAAGCTCTGAAATTGTAAACCATTGTGTGCTAAACGTGACAGCTACATTTTTTAAATATAAGAATTTAAATAGCAAACTTTTGCACAACCTAGTGCTGTATCTACCCCCCTCTGTTTGCAAACCAACAATCAATATGTTCCCTTGCTGGGTACATTTGTGGCGTTAGCTTGAATCCACTGTTTTTGATCTATTCTTATCTGTGTCTCTTCCCTGCTGCAGCAATAACCCAGTTCCCCCAAAGGGATAATTAAAGTTTAATTTAATCTAATTTAGGAGGTGGCTTTCCTTTAAAATTCAACTCACAGAACAAAAAAAGTTCTAATGCTGGGTCTGCAAAGTGTAAGCGGTGCAGAAAATGTTGGGGACATTCAGTCACATACATACATATATATATATATATATATATATATATATATATATATATATATTTGGTAATGCCGTCAAATCTGGTTGAATGGAAGTTTAATGCCAGCACACAATTGGCCAGTTATCAAAGCTGTAATGTATCTGTCATCAGATACAATCATCTAGGATTAGAGTCAGTATTTTGTTGTTTTGTTAAATTTTAAGCTGGAAATGTTCAAGAATCGTATCATTGTCAACTCCTAAGAAAAGACCAAAGACTAAAATGGATTATTATTAATGACAACTATTGTCTACTTAACAAAAGCCTCATATTGTGCAATCAAATTCCCATCAAACTCCATTGTTGTCCAAGACACACAGTTGCACAAGTTATTTTTCCTTTGTAACAATGAACATGGGGACTATAGTTCTTTATCAGTCAACTGTGCATTTTATAAAAAGGGAGAATTACCTCTAAAGCCAATCCTGAATTGCCTCATCTTGATGAAGCGGCTCCTCCCCAAAATTGAAAGTTATGGTGATGGAGACTGTGGGGGAAAAAAAAATGGTGCTTTTGTCCGGCGTGTCCCCATAATTTTGCTAAACCGCCTGACTATATGGATGCACAAGTATTGAGACAAACAGATTGATTGATTTTTGCCTCATCACGGAATTTGTTGCCAATTATAAGCGATACAGAATGCATTAGCCTTATCCCGTAAAGGGCACTGATGAATATAGGGCCATCAGCTGTCATTACCTATAATGTATAATTTGTCCTACGACTTTCCAAGAGTTTAAAGGTCGTTACAAAAACTGCAGGATGTACACAATTCTTATCCAACGAGAGAACCTTTATAGGAATGGAATCTTTGCATTGAAGCGTTGAGAATATGGTAAAGGTGATTGCAGCATCTGAATAGGACTACTCCCTGTGGGGTGAGTTTTATGCAGGTATGACTTGCGAGGGCACTTTGTGGCAAACCCCAGACCTTGCTTGAGGGTTTCTTACTTATCACTGGAAACACAGCGGGATCCCCCTTGAGGTTTTGGTTGGAGCTGCCCTGCTTAGTCTACTGCCCACGCAACTCAGACCTGGAAGAGCAAGCCAAAAAAACATAGAACTGAACAGAAAGATGGCTCGATTCCAAGTCCAACAGTGTTCTTTTTGTGGGTTGGCATGGTGTTTTGTTGACATGTAAAGAACAGATTAAGGGCACAAAACCACTGACTAATGCAACTGTTACCGACATTCAAACCACTCCTTGTAGGTCAAGAATGGCTGACAGTTTGTTATCATTAATCAGCTGTCATGATCAGTTTAGTTTAGCTTATGTAATGCTATTTGACTGACGTGTTTTGCTATTTGGCCACTTGATGTCTCAAGACACCTCAAAGCTTGGCCTGAAACTTTGGCATACTGCAATTTCCTTGAACATTGCTTAGACGATAAACCACAAAAATATGTTTTTATCCCTCTGAATATGCGGCTTTGTCATATTTAGCAAATCCTTCCCTCATCATATTTACTAGATTTGGAGATTGACATTTGCTACGTCTCTTTTTTTGTTTATTCCCAAAGTCATACAGTGATATTATCATGTTCAAATGCACAACATCTGAGACTTATTCATACATGCATCCCATTTTCTTTCTACTGCCTCAATCCTTTTCAGGGTCATGACTATATGAAACTGCTTAAAATACTTCCTGTTGATGCTGCATGTGGTTACATGCCTTCCAAAAACCCTTCATCCCAAGGCTGGATTTAATAGTTCAGTATAGAGAATCACAAGAGTTTTTCTTTTTAAGTTAATATCCTGATAATTGACTTTTTTAAAGATTCAGAATGTACAATTTTAGATGAAAGCTACCCCTGAAAACGTGACAATAATGCTGCATTCATTGATTCTTCTACCCTGGAGCGAGCTGTAAATCCAACATTTGTTGTCGACACAAAGACACATTAGAGTCAATTTATTTTCGTCTATCTTATGAATAATACTCCACTGTTCACTCTTCTTTTAGTCAACCAATTCTTGTATAGAAGATGTCAAATAGTTGTACTATTAGTCAGCCTGAATGGGACAAACTCAGCTTTCAGCTAAATCCTTCCAAAATGATGTTTGGTGCTTCAAAAACACCAAAAACGTCAGGTGAACATGGTCAATGGGGGCAATTTTATCTGCCAAAACAACAGTACCTTTTCACAGAAGTTGGGTTTACAACGTGATGATTGCAAAATGACTCCAAAAGGCAGTTAAAAGAAACACCAATTGGGTGAGAATATGGTTTTTTTGGATCTGTTAAGGTCGTCACCATCTCCTGAGTTAAATACAAGAGGCAATGAGGCGAAGGCCAATGCGGTAGTGCCAAAAACTATGGTTCTTGGCATGATCCAGGAAGCCAAGAAATCCTCACCAGAGCCCATAAGTTTTGAAAAAAGAACTAGAGCATGTGTATGGAGAATTGCGTAGGACTTATGCATAACCGATTGAACAATTGGTTGGTTACGGCTTCAACTGTGCGATTCTGACTTAGCTGAAAGTACGTTGGGTAACACCATTGTTGGGTTTCATACAGTAGTTCCTATTCAGAAACCAGTGGGTGACATACACACTATGTACTGCAGTGAGTGAGCACTTATGGGGACGCTGAGCCCAGGAGGAGGGGGCCCGCAGTGTTGGATGTCATGTTTACAAGCTAGAATGCACAATGCTACCGACTCTCCCTTATAGAGGTGCTAAGTTAGCATCGCTACAGTCCATAATGCTACAGTGGTGTCACTGGTCAAAAGTAGGTGACCTGATTTTGGCATTCAGCCAAAATGATCAGTAAGTCAAGGGTGCTACCGTGACACCTGTCTTTTATTTACACTATCACAGTGAATTGTAGAGGTACCCTTCAGAGATATCAAGTTTTTCTTGTCACTAATAGGGTTGGGATCCCCCAAAATTCATGCTATCCCATTTATATCAACCATCCCTAAACCACAAATCACCTTACAGATGGTTAAACGCCATGAGGTGGTACTTCAGAGTCAGATTTAGGGTTCGTAATTAGAGTAACCCACTTTCACATTACACAGTCATTGGATTTATTATGAATATAATGATTTGTGCTGTTCCAAGTTGAACTTTGCCTCCTGAGAGTAATAAATTCAACCCTTTTCTACTCAACCTGTCATCATTTTCCCCTGGAAGACAGAAACAGCCTCAGAATGACTTTCAGCACCTGTGGGGGGGCTTATACGCTCATGTCAAAACTCTGCATCTCAACTGGTGACATGTGCACAACAAAACTTCCCCTTGTAACACACAATGACACAGCGCGCCCATCTCACAACTCATTGCCCTCCTGTTCAATTCATCTGTCATCTTCAGTGCACTTTCCCCCCCAGTGGCAGTCAGTCAACATTTGCTTCTGCTCCTTGTTTTGTCTGACTGATAAATGTAGATCTGTTGTTTGTGCAACCCGCTAATGGATTCTAATGAAGCATTTATAATCATCTGTCAAGCTTTATAGCCAGTGGACACAAAGATACTCCATCTAACAACTCCCAAAAACTCAAGGCACTGAGCAGAACACAGCACTCAGGCTGCATGCGGCAGGTTGTCACCTCACATTACCTTGGGGGAAAATTATCCAATAAAATCACCTCCCCCTGCTTCGCTTCCACCTCCTCCTCCACTTCCTCTGCAAAGAAAATAACATTAAGATGTTTTAAAGCAGCGTTAGCCTATATATATGCATACGACAGCCAGTGTAGAATTTCTTTTTTTTAAGCATTGCCAATGATATAAAGGAATTGCTCTTTTCAGATGTTCAGGTGTTATGCAGAAAAATATATATATTTACCTGCCGTGCTTATTCGTCTTACTTTTGCTGAATCGAGGACTAAAATAGAATTGGTAAGGTGTCTTTCTTTTTGGGGAGTGATTCCTTAGCCACATGGAAATACTCAGTGAAGCCACCATTAAGTTTATAGCTCCGCCACAACTCAAGAAAGCTGCATTACGTCTCCTGAACCAAAAGCCATTCAGCGAGCACATACATAAAACCCTACAATGTTATAAAACAGACATTCACTTCTAAAATTACAGATCATAATGCATTGTGAGTTAATTCTAACCTCAAGCTCTTGGGACACATTTTTCAAATCGACAACCTTGACTTCGCCCATTATGAATTCTCAAGGTTCCCACACCCACATTGACATTCTTCAGATACCCCGTTACCAATGAAAGCAACCAAGCTGAACTAACTCCTACTGTACTGAGCCTAATCATAGTTGGTAGTGCTGTTAAAAGGTGGGACACACCGGTGGAAAAAGCTTTTAATTTAAATCCAAATGTTAACTCTCCTGGCTTGTAAAGCTTACATCTTATATTTAGGCATTAAATATATCAGGTAATCTCCACCAGCCACTCTCCCTCCATCGTTTGGTCCAACATACATATGGTAGCAATATTCTGAAGCCTGGAAAACAGCGTTTTTATGGGGTCTGTTTCAAGTCATTCTGCCTGGCTGGGGTTAGCATGCTGTGGTCCAGGCTGCCATCTTTTTTTTTCATCAAACTGTTTGAATTAGTGTTGACCCCGAATTTGCTGCCAGAGATGGAGTCTGCGCTGATGTGGAGTGACTTCAGTTGGTTTTAGTGTTTCTGTTCTTTCTGGGTTTTTTTTTTTTTTTTCTACAACTGGAGAGGTATGAGTAGCAGTTCTTTTGAGTGACACATCTCAGCTGTGAACATCTGCTTTTCATTTCCATCTGTGCTGATCCAGCAGTACAGTAAATGATACAGATACTGCTCAGCCATGGATATGTTGGAGCTTCAACTTAAAGAAAACATGAATACGATGATTTAATCAAGGAAATTGAAGTTTGGAACATGGATTTGATTGCACTCAGCCACAATAGTATTGGTGAAGTCAGCTAAAGTGGTGAGGTACGGCTGTAGATACTATGATTATTACTCGAGGCAACACTTTCCCACTGGTCCATCTAGAGATCTTCCTTAGAGTACTGGGCCTAGGCTCTTAAATATATCAGCATTATTGGTATTTCCCAAGTGTAATTGAACATGCCCAAATCAGCCCACCAATGGTTTCAAATGAAGTTTAACTTGAACTCTAATTGGTTTGAATGGTTATGCACAAAACACACCTATGATTTATTAAAAGACTTGATACAACGTGCCTTCATTTGTTTGGATGGATTTGGCATAGTTTAACTGTCAAAAGTTGAAATTTAAACATCTTATTGAGTTTGTGCTTTGCTCTTGGGTTGAATTGAGTTTTAATGGGAGTAGAGCGGTTCCGCAGAACTTAAAATCTGACTCAGGAAACAACTTGTACTTCGAATTAATTTGTGCATATCAGTAAAAGTTAGGTTTTCCACTGGTATGTTTTGGATCCTGTCCAAAATTTTTAAGGCATCCCCTCAAACTTTCAATGTCAGTTTTACCATTCCGGGAAGTGTTTGGCATTACTCATGGCGATCATTATGTTTTCCCTGCTTTGCCCGAGAAACTCATGAATCATAATTCCTGGGCTGATTTTGTTTAGTGAGGAAGTATGACACTCCGGAGTGAACACTGCAACTTTGGGCAAACAATGTTTATGCATTATTCAGTTCAGCTTTTGTGGCCTTTTGGCTTCACGTCTGAGCTAAAGTCGCTTGTCGATGCTTTCACCTTAAAAACAAGAACACTTGGACTGAAACTCTTTAGGATTCACTCCAATGCAAGATAGAACTTCAAAGCACTGCCAAGCTAGTTGTTGCTTTCTGTTTTTGGACACCGATATGCTGTTTTGCCAATATTTGGGATTCTTTTAGTAATGCTTGTGACTTAAGCAGCTGTACCTTCTCGCCTTAATTTAAAAGACACTATTCAACAATGGGCATTCCCTACTGACAGCATAGCATTGTCTTGGCTTTCCAACAAACAGCAAAGCTGATCATCATATCTCATCAATGCATCATCAGTACAACCCCTTCTTCCCCTGCTTCTCTTTCTTTTGAATTCAAGGACAAGCCTCCACTTCTTTCATTTCCGCACATTCGCTGGATAGAAGCTTGCCAGCGTCATCCAGGCATTATTTATTAAGTTTCAGCTCCATGTTAGGCTCATTATTGATTTTTTTTTTTTTTTAAGTGGCACGCCTCCATCTTGGCCACTGAACATCGGGGCGTCGGAGCCCTTTTGTGTTCCCTTCAAACAAACATTTCTAGTCCTTGAGCTGATGCTATTTAGATTATATATTTAGAATTCAGGAGTGGAGCTTGAAGTCAGCCTCCTTCCTTATTAGGGAGGGTAACCTTATTCCTGCTGCCAAGCCTCTTCCCAATTACAGCGACTGCTGCTGATGAAATGGCTGTGCAACATGGCGACTTGTCATTCGGCCAATTATTCTTAATGAAGCACACAGAGGGAAGGATAACTGTGCTGTTGCCACGCTGTGTTTGTAATATCTGCACAGGGACAACAGTGTAAGTGATTTGGATTAGACTGAGGTAGTTTTTTTTAGTGTTTTCTGTCATTTTTCATAGCCTGTGGAGACGACTGATATATCAAATTATAATGGCCTCTAAAGTGGTTGTCAACATGACTTTGGGATATTAAAGATTGGATGTCAAATGAGTTCTCAAAGTACAAGATATTGAGTGCAAACGTTGGTTCTTTATCGATATTTCTTCTTCCAAATTCTAGCTTCGTAATAGCTTCCCCTCTCGGCCTTTAATTCAGCCAGAGAAGATTTGCTGAGCACGGATGCTTTTCCCTGTCAACGCCTTGCTACACAGCCACCGTTTTCCCACTCCTGGCCGCTGAGCAGCTCCACTGGAGCATTGAGCAGTTAAGTGTCTCCCTCGAAGGTACATCATCGGGTCGGTCCAGAGGGAACGGAGAGAGCTACTTATTCACTCGCAGTACTCCTCGAGTGTTTTATACGTCAAATCGTAAAGCCCTTTAATGCGTTTATTTAACATATCGTTGGTTTTTCCTGCCGGCACCCAAGTTCTATTGTCTAGCCAAGAAGAGGATTTGCATATGATGAGTACCCTCAGGAGTCTGATATCTACATACTTCAAAGTCATGGGTTTTCATGTGATTGTTACACAGTTCATTGGTTAAATGCATCAGGAAGCATACAGATATTAGTCAATCAGTGAAATGATTTTTAGACGAGGCTTAAATGTTGAAACAGGCTGAAAAAAATGACACATTTGACCAGAACCAACCAGAAAACTTCCATTTTTGGAGCTACCACAAAATATTACATTTTTAGCAGCTCTGTAAATCAAGTTGGTGGGGATTTCAAGTCATCATGGTTCCTCCAAGGTGGCGTAAAATTGTTGGGAGATTACTGTCTATTTTTATGTTAACAGTTTTCACCTCTTTGTTTCTGAGCCAACACTGCCTACGAGTCTCATACTGCAAACTTTTGGACTTCTATCGCAGGTTTTATCTTGGAAAAATCACTGGGTCTGGATCCCCCCCCCCTTTTCTTTTCAGGCTTTCAAAACCAGAGATTTATTGGTTGTAGCATTTCAATTTTTGTCTCATAGATCTAAGTAGTTGTGCTATTTTGTTGGGGCACTTTGATTTCACATGTCACATTCAGTTAACTTATTATGAGAAGGACAACTCAGTTGCATAGTGCCCGCTGCGTCTCCCAGGGAGCTTTGTCACGTCTGGCAAAAATTGGTGATGTCATCCAGGATATTTTTTGCTTCTGCTAGAAGACACAGATTTAACAGTCAACCTACATTACAAACTGGGGTCGTTTTGTTTGAAAGTTGCGGGAGTTGATGCTTGCTTTATGCATTATGGCAAGTCAATGATACAGCATTTTCAGAGCTTAAACTGTAAGGCTTTAAAGGTCACAGTACTTTGATTTGATGTTTGTCCATACTTTTAAAAACTACATGTTTGAAGGACAGAGTGGATATCCATTGTTACATGTCGTCCTGGTTGATGGGCCACAGCAGTAGTCAGTTGTCAATCAAAGGGAAGCCATGTTGTATTGTCTCGCCAAAGAGGGCCACTGTTCATTGCTGGTTTAGTGTAAAAGGCAATTAGTTATTGGTGAGTAAACGTGTTCAAAAGCCTTCATCAGCCAATCAAATTTAGTATCTGAATTATGATGAAAATTACCTTTAATTTAAATTCCACCCTGCAAACCAAGCAAGCATCAATTATTGCGAATAACTCACAATTTGCATCCATGTACCTCTGGCTTCAAAATATTTTTCCATTAAACAAAGGGTGACAACACCGATTCCCCCCCCCCCCCCCCCCCACTCCACCACCAAATACAGTTAATGTGTTTACTTGTCCTATTGCCAGTGATATTTTTCCAATGTTTCATTGTCTGTGATGAATAATTTGCAATTTTAGATAAAGATTCCTGGCTCATAAAGGAACAGAACTCTTTGTTAAAAATGAATCACATTCATTTAACAATGCAATTTGAACAAGTGACCTCTCAGGCATGCAAAGTTTGTTATGCATATTCTTTTGAAGACTCAACAAAGACTAATTTATTTTCCTTATTTTTTTCTTTTATACAAACAGCCCTGTATTACATTTATTCAAAATACACAGTGTTATGTTGCCAGTGGACTTCTTCTATACTGTTCCATCTGTACCGCAGTGAACCATGTTGCGTAGCTCTGTGAGAAAAACAGGTGCCCGGTTCAGACGGAGATCAGGTCAGGTCAAGAAGATCGGAAAGGGGCAGCAGAGTTCAGCAAGAAATATATTCAAGGGTCAAAGAACAATGTTAGCCGAGAAGCCAGACAAGAAGGCCACTGCTGGTATGTCAAACAAAGGGCAATGGAGCAGGTGGAACTGGATTAGAGGGATTCGGTTAGGTGTAAAGGTCTGTCAACTATTTCTTCATAGTATTTCAAACTTTAATCACTTTGTATGCTTACCAAAAACTTCAACAATAAATCACCTACTGTTTCTTTATGTCCTTTAATATGACTTACTGTTGCGTTACACTTCATTGAGTTTCCTTTTTATTGAGTTTAATCAAGCCTTGTTTCCATTAGTTTAGTGTGTTGAATTGGGTTTCGTTGAGTTCGTAAGGTTCTGTTATGTACGGAAGAGGATTACGGCCACTGAAATTGTTTTTTTTGGTTCTGCCTTTTTTTTTGGATTCTGAATTTAATCTCAGAATTCTAATTAATGAGCATGTATCTAAAGCCTAATAAATGAAACACTCACACCACCTTAGTGGTAAACTCTACTTCAACTTCAACTTCAACTTTATTTATTTGTCTCCGAAGGGCGATTGGTTAATTAATATTTTGCTGCTGCCTGCACATTCGTAATTGGTTTGCATCTATTTGATTATGTACCAGAATCTGATGTTCAGTAATGGTAATATTCTATTTTCATCATGACACAATTTCATAACTTTCATCAATTGTGATTGCCATACGTTTTTAGCTTAGATGGGGAACTTTGGTCACAGCAAGATTCATTTAATTCTCACTGCCAGGGGGCCAAATTGTAGGATACAAAAAAAACGATTGCAATCAATTATGTCTCAAAGGTATCTCAACATATACCAGTGATCAAATATCATTATGGACATATTTCTGGTTTTCATGATTTCAAGGCAGATTCTGTCATGTTTTCTCCATGTTTCCAATTAATTGATGTGTAAAAATTGACCTGAGGGCCGCCAGTTGCCCACCCCTGGCTTAGACTGTTCATTTTTTTCATATGAAGAATTTGAAGATACTCTAAGAAATGACGCCACACCAAGCAAACATATCGATTTTGGCATGGCTGGACTCATTTCTATTGCAGAGTTGAAAAGTAATAGGAGCTGTTTCTTTAGATTTGTAGTGAGGTGTAATTTATTCACATGTCAAATCTATTTAACTGAAGGTAGTAAAAACATTTTCTTGATAAAATCAACATATAACAGAAACTAGTTCATCTCCACAATGAAATACTGCTTGATGTTACTTTTTTTTGCAGAAGCAGAATTGCAGATCATCTCTCTTTTACGGCTGTAATGTGAGCGACATCACAATCATCCTTTATGCTACACAAACGGCTCCTGAGATAGACGGCCATAACGCGCGCAAATGACATTACAGCACTTTGCCTTGGAAAAACTCATCTTGCATAAGAAGAAGCTCTAATTATTCTAAACGGGCACTGAATGTTTGTTCAGAAACTTTGCCCGTGCAGGGAAAAAGACACATCTCAGAGCTCAAGGGCATCCACCTTTTTTTTTTAAATGTAAGCTTGCTCTCCTTGAGTGCTACTTTCCCTTTATTTGAGTTCTTTAGAAGAAATAGTGTAACTGCAGCGAAGTTGCTGTATGTGCTCGCCTTTAAGGGAGAGTCTCAATTAGTGTGACAACGGTAAGAAGACGGTCCAATGGTTGAATATTATTTTCAAGGCGACTTCGGTGCGATCTGTTAAAACTTGGAGCTGAGATTTTGAGAGGAAAAGTGTTTCTATTTAATTCTTTGGCTCTTTCAAAAAAGTGGTAGATTTATTCTTTTCTGTAGTTTTAGAAAGCCAGTCTGCAGCAAAGATCATCCCACCCACCTACCCAAGAGCATGCACTTGCACGTCCATAGAAATTGCACTAAAACTGCTTGTGCACACTCGGGATAGTGCATGCTGATACCGCCCACCCAACAGCAGAACCCCACGCAGACAAAGAAGACTCGAAAAAACAGATGCACACTCTCGCCCACGCTCATATGTGAACGTGCATGTGTACACGAACAATCAAAGGGAAAATGGTGGGCACTGCTCAGCTTCCAGGTGGATTTTTTTTTAAATTCAAAAAGAGTAACACAAGGACAAGACGGCATGTGGGGAACAAAAATACATTCAATACAATCACGTCCTTTTAAATACATCCAAAAGCAGAATTCAAAAATAGTCATCTTAAGACCTTATACATGGAATATAATGTATAAAAGGCTTAATTCTAATGACATGGAAAGTTGGCTTCAAGTGGACTGAACTGAGATAAGGACTTTCTTCTGAGTGGTAATCAGAAAAAAGGAGGGAAGAAAGAAAGGTGGTATAAATGACCAAGTGGCTGATTTTTCCGTTTTATTGATTCCTCTTGTCGCTCTGTGTGCTGTATTTATCTTCTGGCTGCACACTGACATTTTACTCCAGCATACAAACAGTCATTTATTACTATTGAGGACCTCTTGGACAACTTCCAGTTCCACAAAGCAGTGCCAACACCTTCACCACTCAAAACTTAAAGGCTTGGGTGTAACGTCCAGTAGCGGCAACAAATGGAAAACCTTAAAGGTCATGAAGGATCTTGGCAGTTTAACTGCTGGTCCTGTTATTCATCTTATTCCTTCTACTATTCCTTCTATTCCATTTGAGGAGATAAACCAAACTTTGCAAATGGGTCTAGTCCTCTTCCAAACTTACTTAGGTTTAGAAATCGCCCCAATGGTGGCTCCATATCATCGCCTTTAAAGTTTGAAAATCCAGAACAAATCAGCCATTGATGCTGAAATTTTGCAACTTCTACCAAAGTGCAAGCAATATTAAGCTTACGTAAATATTCACATTTCAAGTTGGCGTCTTTCTTGAGTGTCAAGAAACCAACGAGAAACATTTTCCTGGATACATGACAAATTCAGCCCCGTATTGCATAGAGATTTTCGGATACATCGACCGTAAGATCTTGCTAAATAAATCTTCAATCTTCGTGAAAATTGTAAAACGTTTTTTAATTCCTGGTAGATGTGGTGTTGACTGAACTTTACATTTTATTGGAAATGTATTGGAAACCATTCCAATCAATGGGAAGAAATCTTTAATTAACAGTTCCTTATCCATGGAGCGAAAGATCTATGTCCGGTTAAATTCCTGACATCTCTACGTTGTCTACTAGAGGTAGATCAATTCTCAGAATTTCATATTGAAAAGCAAGTATTTAACTTTGGTTTGACGTCTTACCTTTAAGCATGGACATCTGTCACAACCTTGATGGTTTCTTTATTCATTTATGAATGAAACCACCTCAGGGTCGTCAATCTCTCAAGGTTGCTTAATCTGTTCACATCGTGCCTTAAGAGTCCAGGGATGTTAGTTCAAGAACAATATAATTTGAAATTGGCCAATTTAAACCTACACAGGCATTGTGTGTCCTGTTTGTAGCCTTAGAAAGACTAGAAAGTGTCATTGTGAGATCACTTCCTGTGTCCTGCCTGGCAAAGTAGATTTCTTTCTCTCTTAGATAGCTCAGTCCACCACTCCCAATAGCCTTTACTTTACCATAGTTAATGTAAAAGTATGTATAGACTGCTTTCTTACAAATGACTGCAATCAAATCCGCATTTCTGAAGAAGATTAAATTCCAGCAGGGCAGAGTGCTATCAAAGAAGGTTGGAAATAGGAGCCAGAAGCAATTGATAGCTTCCTCCTTATTTGGACTTCCAATTTCTCCGTTCCATGGACGTATTAAGAGAGCTGAATACTAATAAGATGGAGCCCCATTCATTCCAATGTTAGATGCTCTCCGGTAGCACATGCCAAAAGAAAAAGTTTGGCCTCTACATCTTTGGCCCTAAAAAAGGATGAGCCCTTCAGTCCTTTCAGGACAAGTTGAGCGATTTCCTTTTGGCTCCTCGCGCACATGAATAGCATGATTGATACGACCCCTTATGAACAAATCTTTTGGACTTTGTGACTCAAGTTTTACTTTTGCAGATGCTTCAAATGTGATGTAATGGGAGTCAATGGGGGGGAAAATGTTTTTTAAGCCTGTCACTTAATCTAAAATTCAGATTACATCTGGATGAAAGTGACCTCATAAGGCTGTTGCGAGATACTTGCTACTTTTCACCACAGACAAAACCAACCCTGCAGTCCCAAAAGTTCAACTATATATGCAAGAGATGCAGGTTTACTCTGTCAACACGAGTAAACCCACTCAGTGCAGCAACTCCAGTCTAATAAATGTCTGGATTTCTTCAGGAAACTTTGCTGCTTTACATGCTTGAAGGGACCTGCCCTTTGGTTCACACTGTGACAAAGTCAGGACGACTAGCATAGCATGTAGATATCTAGGTAAAAATAGGACTCAGTATTTATAGATTAATTAGAAGGGACAGGTTTTCTGCACTGCAAATGATTTACATGAGATTGTGCTAATAGATGACAGTTACGTGACAGCCTACCTACATTTGCTCTCGTTACCCATCAGGAGTCCAGAGTCTATTCCATGTTATAATGCCTAAGAAAGGGTGCTTCATTTTGGGACATGCCAAGCCTCTGTCTCAACATTAACTTCTTGATTGACTTGCATTTGGTTGGCCTTGGAGAGGACCAATAGGCAACGTTGCTAACATGACGACACATCTTCTGTTGTCTACCTCAGTATCTCAGGATGTTAAGGCCATTTTGGGCGGATGTGGCTCTGTGGTAGAGTTGGTTGGCTCTCAAACGGAAGGTCAGGGGTTCTTGTGTTGTGCAGGCCGTCCACCAATCGTCCACCAACGATTCCCGAGGAGCCTAAGAGAGCTCAGGAGCTAGCGAGATACAAGCCCAAATTCCATTTGTCACAGGTAAGATAAAGCAGGTGTAAAAAAAAAAGTGAGCTCAAACGGATGTTTCTTTGACAACCAGGGGCGTGTCCAAAAATGGCTGCCATGAGTACCCCTTGAAATCTTAATGGCCACCCCAAAATCCTTCACTATGGTTAGCTAGTTGCCTTGCCAGAGGTGGGATTTGTATTGAAATCCACCATTCAGGCTGTGTTGCAACATGGCAGCTGATAGTTTGTTCGTTTGCCATTTTTAGAATACTTTAAAGTGTGACTTTTTACACGCATATTCCATGAAAAATGTAACTTAGAAGATGTATACTTTGCCATTCTCCTGTGTTACTTAAAGTCGATGGGTTTAGTGCAGAAAGAACGGGTATATAAACGCTCTTCATTCATGTGTACGTGCACTCAAGATTCAGGCCACCCCTGCACTCAAGTTTCCCAGTTGGGCCACCCCAGTCCAAAAAGTCTGGACACGCCCCTTTTTTCATAAAAGCTGGTAAGAGTTACATGCTGCCATACCCACTGGAAGAAGTTTTTTTTTTTTTTTTAAATAGCGTGACTAGCGGGGATAGAGAAAGACCCAGTCTGTCATATCAAATGCACTCCATTAGAATCCATTAGCTCTCATTTGTCTGTTTTGCTTCTCCTGAGGGGCTCTTTCCACACAACCAAACTCCCTCGGAGCTCCCCTTATTTGACTTAAGGGTGCATCTTTGTGCATCCTTTTTTTAAAGACCCGCTGACATCACACAGTCCCTCGTCTTTTCCTTTTTCTTTTTTTCCCTCCTCTATTTCTTATTCATCTGTTTTATGTTTTAATAAACATGACATGAGTGTGCTACGGGGCCATTTTGTTTATTTGGGTTGCATCTGTTTTTTGCATCCATTCTTTTTTTGAGGTAAAGGGACTCTCATTAAACAGCCATGACTTACAAGTCGAACATTTGAATATCCCATTATGACATGCTGCTTTTTATTGAGTGCTGCTATATTTTACCCCTCGCTGGTACATGAGGAGGACCAGAAAAGCATGTGTTTAATGTGTGTGTCTGGCAGTGGATGGGGGAAAATAAAAAAACACAACTTGCACTCCAGCTGATGGAGTAGCTCCTTTCATAAATCATGAGTACATCTCATAACGTCAAGACTCTGGGAATACAAATGCACAATGAGACTGCTTGTGTGTGTGCGCGTGTGTTTTCCATCTCCAGATTGAATTCTTAATCTTGCGATTCACCGTTTCATCAGTTGTTGTGGGACATGATGTATCACTCCCTTGATGTCAGATATAATAACCGTACCCTCCGAAGTCAGATATCTTTCTGCTGAGTGCCAATAAGAGATAATTAAAAATGCTTTGCTAAACTTTAAAAGTGCACAAACAAAACACAAGTGCATAACTAATATGTGGTTATGAGCTCTGGAACTACACCTTATGTGTGACAGAAATATGGCAAGGTGATACAGTATTCTCCAAAACTGACACATCACCTTCGGGCGTATTTCTGCTCGACTGCTCCCATGAGAAATATTGTCCCCTCTTTCTTTTATTTCTCTCAGAAAAATGAAAAAAAAAAAAAAAAGGTTCCTGGAGCTGTAATTCCAAGCATGAATCATTGATGAATGGCCCACATCCGGCAGTCGCTGGTGGTGACACATTGTTGTACTTTCCAATGCCAGAGCTGCACTTTCATTTCTGTCAAATGAAGACAGATTTCTGACATCGTGCACTCCCCATTTGGAAATCTCCAATCACCTCAGACCTCCCCACGCCCGGTGTACTTGAAGAAATACAGACTTGCTCGAGCCGGGACAGGTGTCACAGGCTTTTTTGTCGCTGCCCTCGGAAACCTTTCCATCAAACACTGTATTTTAGTGTTTGACTGGCAAAACGTGCAATCAAAGTATTCTTTGGATGGGTCAGGTAAGAGCACGTATTCAGGACAATGAGAAATTACTCTTCTTGTTACCTTAACCCTCAGAGGTTTCATAAACCTCAGTGTCCAAGGTGTTCTATCTCGGCCACTAGCGGCTCAAGATCAAATGTGGCCAATCTCGTCAGTATTCCAATATTTGAGATTATGAGGCCAACAGGCATCCACTCTTGGAAACCATTGGTTATGAGCAGGCAACCATAACCATGTAACCTCCATCCAGGAGACTAGGGTTCAGTTCCGGTTGGAAAACCAAAGTCATTGTTGTCTTCTTTTAGATTACAAGTCAAACTTCAAATCATGTAGTCACAACGATTTACTCAAGACTGTGGGTGCACCATTAGGCTTTAAGTTTGCCTCTCACACCTCTGGAAAATCACATATCAGACCAGAATTGTCTCCCAAAGCAGTTCTGTTTAAACAAATCCTACTTGTAGGTGTTCATATAAAATGCTGGTTTAAGTTGAGCAGCCTTATTCTTCATTACTTTTTACTGTTTCTAATATTCAAGAACAAAAGCCAAAAGCTGAAGCCGTGAGAGCAGCTGCTAGCAGTAATAACACAAAAACAATAATTATTGTCTGAAAGGAGCAATATGTAACTCTGACACATAGTGTTCAAAATGGGTACTGCAATCCAAATTCAAAACATTGGAGAGACCTCCCTCCCCTCGCCCCCCTCTTCCCTAGAGACGATGTTCACCCAGGTTGCCATGTCAGGGACACGGAAGCTTCAGTGTTTAGCCCCTTGTTGTAATTAACTCTGAACACTCCTTGGATAAAGACGATGTGTTTGTATTTTTAAGTCTGTTACATTTGTTATACTGGATGCAATATTGGTGGTACGGGGGGCTGTTAGCTTAAATTTGCCCCAGGGACACCAATTAGGTTAATACGGCCATGTGAAGTGGCTAATTGTTTCTGCTGAGAATCATACAGTCTTTGTTGTTTTATTTTGTAACACGACATCATTGTAAATGAGGGAAACCTTAATGATTTCCCAGGCTTAAATAAAGGTTTGAAATGAGCGAGTAGACACATTCCCTGGATGGGATAAGTTCTAGCCTTCAGTCCTGCACACACAATATGATATCTGAAGTTCCACATTTCGGCCTCCCCTGCTGTCGCGCACGGAGACTTTTTGTGAAAGACAGTAGGGGGGGGTTCGAAAAAAAAAAAAGAACAACTTCCAAATCGTTGTTGAAAGCGCTTTGATCCAAAATGTATGCGCGGATGTGGGGGGAAAAGACGCAGAGTTAAACTGCCCGCTCTCTGCATGTGGTTTGATTTGACATTCCGTCTCATCTGAAAGGGGAAGACAAAAACAATGGGTGAGCTTTGGCGAGTTGGTGTGAAAGTGTGCATTAGTATTCACAGATCAGGAGTCGGATCCGACTGTGGCCACCCATGCTGAAAATGTGTGATTTTTTAAGCCATTAGGTACAAGTAAAAAAAAATGGATGGAGCTCAGGGTTAAAAACGCTGCATTCCTGCTGCACAATGAAAGGTTTATTTCTTTCCTTATAAGAGCAGGATTCTGGGAGTGGAAGCATTTTTTTCCTTCAATTGAATGAAGCAATAGAAAGCAGGAAAGGCTAAATTGTACGTGCTCCAGGAAACTTGAATATCGTTCCTTATTTTGCCTAATATGAAGTGCTAGAGCAAATATGTGTTTGGGATGTTTTATTATCAGCAGCAGCAGCAGCATGACTCAGACTGCTTCTTTTTTTTGGCTTTTCCAGAGTCCAGGATATTACATGGAGGGAAAGAAAGAGGAGAGGTCATGTTTTGGATGATGTTTTCGTCTCGGGACTTTAACGTGAAATCCAATTTATTGAAGAGTGACTTGACTTTTAGTGGCAGCTTTACCTATTTATCCAAACTTTCAGAAGGCCATGGGCAAATTTGTGAAGTCGGCGTCAAGGCCAGGAGCCAATTTTTGCATTTTCGCCCAAGCTTATGTCTTTCCCCCCCCCCCCCCCCCCACTTTATCTCACCAACAGACCACACAGCAAGCTACTAGGCGAGGAATAAACAGAGTAAGTGCATGCAGCCGCACCGTCCGAGGACAGTATGATTTCCCTCTGCTTCCCCTTAATGCTATTGTCTAGTCACTAAACTGAGGCACAGCTGCTTCCCGATCTGCATCTCGTTTTGTGCGGCTTCACCGAGGGGACATCTGTATACTGCACCAAGCATGACATCTGCCAACACTGGCCCAACACAGCCTTGGGGGACGGGATTGTTGGTTTTGTTTTTTACATGGGGAGGTTTGTATTCCATTGGATTTAGATTATGTGCCCCTTGGCTTTCCCCTCCATGTTCATGTTCCCTTCCATTTCCTGTATTTCCCTCAACTTCCTTTTTTTTTCACTTCCCGTCTGATGCTGAAAAGACAAACCATGTCTTTTTTCATAAATCTCTACGATTTACCAGTTCCTATACCCAGATGCATCACCAGATTTGTTTTCAAGTGTTTGCAGCACCTGCTCTTAAAGGTTACATTCTCTGTCAAAAAAAGGTATTCGCCCACAAGCGTAATTTAAAAAAAAACAAAAAAAAAACACTCTCTCTTCGGAGTAAAGCTCAGGCCCTCTCCCAGGTGGAGAGAAGCTGTGCGTGCAGCTTCTAGCGTGTAAGGGTGAAAGAAGCACGAGTGGATTGATTGATTTGAAGGTGCAGTTATGAGTTGCAGTGCGTTCATTCGAAAATGTGTTAGAATTCAGTGTTGTTTTGTGGTGTTCTATGACTCCAGTATGTTAAGAAAAAAGAGGGAAAAGAGAGTGAGGGATATCAGAGATGCCAATGTTGTGCAATCGATCAATGACACCACTTAATAAATGGTGTTCAATGAGTTGAATACAGGAACCGAAGCGTTAAAGCACGCTAAATATATTTAGTGTAAGCAATGAACAAGGTGGTTTTTTTCCTCATGGGTGTTTGCAAAAACTGTCTGACGACTCCTATTATCAAAGTTGAACATGAGTTGGCAGGAAATGGTTGAAGACCAGTTGCCAGCGTAAATATGCAATAGGATTTAGCTTGATTGCTAGCTTGCGTTTTTTGGTGGTGATGATGTGTGTGAGAGAGAGCAAGAGCGTTTTTTGACAGCGTTTGTATTTGAGCTGTGGATATGAGACAACCGAATCACACATTGATTTGCCTTGCACTTCCCTCTGTTTTTGAGTTTTCAATGGAACGGTTATTTAACTGTCAATCCTTAACACCTACAGTCAGACTGCACAGTGTAAGCACGGAATTTGTGGGCTTTGGTTGTGGGACCTGAATGATTCACTCGTGAAGGAGTTGACATTCCATCATAACATTTAGACAACCGTACAGTTTATAGCCGGCCTAAGACATTTGATAGTTAGCAGTACATAAACAGTGGCTACATCGTTGTTTAAGCTAAGTGAGACACATTTCTGGGCTGAGTGATGCATATTCCTAAGTTTTGTAGTTCATAGGGTTTTTATTTTTGGTTCAACCAGTGATACCCATAGTCATTGTGTGGCCATTATGAACAAACTTCCAAAGTGAAGATGCAAAAGATTGAACCTTTAGCTTTGAGCTACAAAAAAAAGCCTGAAGTTACTCGCCATTTTGGTTTTAGGTAAATTTACACAAGATCGTGTAAAAAAAAAAAAAAAAAAAGGGATAAACGAGGCTCTTAAAAACAAAAAATACAAAAGCTCAGCACTGATCATACTGCTTTTACAGTGAGTGTTGTCTGCAGAGTGCGCTGAAAAACCACTCCAGAAATGAATACTAAATTGCCAAAATGGAAACAGACATGATTCCTGGGGCTAACCACTTCAACAACACTTCCCACCAAACACTCCAAAGCCATTTATTTCCCTCTGACAGTTCCAGACTAAAAGCCCTATGTTTGACAAGTCTTACTCTCTCCCCCCTGAATCTATTCATCTCCACTCAACATGTAAAAAGTCACCGAATCTCGCTTCTCAAGGGGTCCCAGAGCGGCGCCCTGTTGTACACCTGATCCCTTTTTTGTACGGTAGCAAAAAGACAACCAGGGGCAAGCAGACAACAGCGTGGAGAAAGTAGAGGATATGTTACATCGCAAGGGGGTAATTGGAGGTTGTAATGGATCCGTCTGGGTTCAGAATAGTAAAAATTAGAAACTGCCTGTTTGGAGTATGCATGGGAGGAATTCGAAGGAGGTCACGGTCGGTCACTAGGAGCGAACGCTTATCAGCTATCTGGAGACGCTATCTGTCACGCAACTGGATAGACAGGAGTCCTCTTTGACTCGGATGGCATATGTGTCACTCAACAGGCATGCCTTTATGTACCGCCGCTGCTCTTGTTCACTGTCATGCTGTCACTCCAGATTATACCACTCTTGCTCTCTTGTTTCCCCCCTCGATTTTTACGCTCTCGCTCTGTGGGATGTTTCTGCACCGCGGCTCCTCGGAACACTTTTTTCTCTTCATGTCCTTTCTCTGCTATTTCCCTGTGTAACACTACCTCTCTCCCATTGTCTCTTTATGTACATGATGTTGTAGACGACGCATGAACTTGAATTCAATTCAAGTGTCATGCATCGCCTCCACTTTGATCAGATGTGGCTATTGTCCGCCCGCCGAGACACAGTCTGGAATTGCCTCCTGATATGCCCCCACTCTGGTAAAGTGAGATGTGAGCCCCCTCTGTGCTCCCTCAGACACAGGGGGCTTTTGTGTGTGTGTGTGCAGTGAGAGCGAGTGCAGCAGCAAGAGGGCTAGCTGGTTTGCTAGCCTGCACACTAATGCAGAGAGGTGCCCTATAACAGGCAGGGTTCATTCAGAGTCACTCTCCCACAGATTTTTGCAGGAGCATTCTATATGCTGGAGAAAAGGGGGAAATCCTCGGCAGATCTCTAGGGCTGATTAGCTACCCCCCCCCTTTGCTTTTTTTTTTTTTTTCCAGTCACAAAGACCGGCCGTATCTTATTTCCCATACGCCACAATAATAGAAAAACCCGCGCCACCTCACAGCAGCCAATTAAATTAATGAATGGATGGTTTTGATCCACAAACCGGTAGAGTTCCACCATTTTTGACTCCTGTCAACAAAAGCCTAATTATTTTTTATTCAACACCCAGCGTCACATGGCAGCGAAAAAAAGGAATCCCACAGCTGAAACGTTGACAATTCTGCTTTCATTATGTTAAGTTTATTTGTTTTGCAAAGGCTGAAAGTGTCAGTCTTTTTTTTTTCTTTCAAAGGGAAGAAAAAATGGCTCACATTTGATTAAAAGAGAAAAGACAGGAGGGAGAGATTGAACGAGAGACGCCTGAGTGATTCAAATGAGCGCTTTGGATATGCCTGGGGTTTAAGAGCCCTAAGAAATACAGCCAAAATGAAACAGGCAGCAGAGCACAGAGGGAAGGCTTCCATCCACAACACTGTTATTTCCCAGCAGTCATATTCAGAGAGGCACATTTCCAAAAAAAAAGAACAAGAAAACTTTCATAAACTATTAAGAGCCACCGAATAGACAGGGATATTATTATAGATGCGTTGGAAATGTTTTCAGTGTCATTTTTCTTCACCTAGAAGTCAGCTCAATGTACTATCCTCTTAATGTGATGCATCATTATGGAGTAAGCAGCTTAATTTGACTCATTTAATATCTCCACTAAAGCTTATAACAGTAATTTAAGCCATGAAAAATGGCTCCATAGCTATAGAAGTCTTCTAAATAGCGTATTTAGAAGACGCTGCTATTATCTCAAAGTATCATTTCATAACACAGCAGATTACAACCCAGTGATCTTAAAAATTTCATAAGCACAGAAAGCAGGTTGGACGTAATGAGAGTAAATAAAGGATGAAGCAAAACATCTCCATGTGTCCTGAGCATATGCCCCGCAGAAACTTGCCCCGACAAGCGAACTAACATTCCTGCGTAACTGCTGTCTGAAGCGCTATTGGTCCAAGAGGGTTGCTGAGGTAGAAAAATGGAGAGCCTGAGCACAACACAAGCAATCAAAACATCTGCTTAACCTGAGATTGACCTACCATGCACTGTAAGCTTTCTTAACACAAGCCAGGAGTCAGAGATTCTGTATTTGCAAGTGTATAGACACCATAGTACCAGACGTATAACCATTTGAAACGCTTCCACATATTAAAATATTTTTAGAAAAACATAATCAATTACTTAAAAATAAAGTCTCCAAAGACATCCAGTGATTTCAATGGCTTGCACTCGAGCCACTTCACCCATATTATTCACACTTTTCTCCCACTATTCTTGTCTTAACACTAACCTATGACCTTTACTTTGGGTGAACATTTGGCTGAAGCTTGGCACAGCTCAACACTTCTACACCGAATGAAATTAGGGATGGAACAGCTGGGAGTAAATTAGGTCAGAAAAAGCCATTACAGTGTCAGTGAAAGTGGAAACCCAAGTCATTTAAATTACAAAACACAAAAGTCCGCTGATTAAAATGACAATATTTGATCAAAGTAATTGCATCAGTCGCAAGTTTGTCTGCTGATTATTTGTCTGAATATGCCCCAATCAGTGACACTCTTAATTTATTCCAAATGTATTCAAATATTCATTTAACTAAGTTTAGTTTCTAACGATGTTAGATTTCTCAAAGTCATATTCCTGTTTCTGAAACCAACAATATGATTTTAAGTATGCACATTATGTCAATGATATTGTGTTCACAGGCATCAGCTCTGGATACCTGTGGATGCAATACATACAAGTGCATGGAAATTTTACATTATGTGGCTGTTAATGGAGCTGTTTGAAATGGTAATCAGTCATGAATAATCCCTCTTGTATCTCGGCTGTAGTCGTTCAGTGTAGTCTGGATGATTGTGCAATAGCGAGTGCGGATAACATCTCCATATGGTCCCTTATACAAAAGCCTGAATGGATTAACCCAGGTTAATAGAGATGCAAGGCAGACACGTGTAAGGATAATACATGTAACAGCAGGAATGTTATCCATGATAACATCTTGTGGGAGAATAGACTCATCATGATTTGAGATGAAAACCTGGGATCATTGGGAGACTTTTGAGAACGATGGATCATTCTCTCATGGATAGGATTGAAAGCTGTGCCCTGAAGTGAATAATAACCTTTTCCCATCAGCACTTTTCTGATCTGTGCCAACAAAAACAAGATATTTGGTCGGAACCTGTTGTTGCAGCCTCGGAGCCTGAGCTTGGCTGCTCCGCCTGCCAACTCCTGAGCTCACGATGTGTGCTGGCCAAAAACGCTATTTGCATTGTCAAACAGGTGTCATTGGATTTTATTAGCTTAAGTGGTACCAAAGATAAACCCCTGAAAAAAAAACAAAATACTTCCCAACACTGCCATTTTTGTAAATGCTCTTTTACTCACTCTGACATAAATTTAAATCTGCCCTCACCGACTTGGAAACTGAAACCACTTAGCAGTTTGGCAGCCTGTCTGGATTCTGTTTCAATAGATCTTTATTTTGTTGCGACCTTTCAAGACTTAAAAGTGGTTTTATTTAAATGTTATCTATAGAGCTCGAGTGTAAGCAGACACTTTAACCTACAAATGCTTGGAGGACCTAATTTTTCCAGAGGTCACATTGCCTTATGCATTGTCAGCAGTTCCCCTTTCCACTCTAGTTCATTGGTTCCCAACCCGGGGGTCATCTTTTATTAGATACAAGCTCAAAGTAGAACATTTTGGGAACCACTGCCCCAGTTGGAAGGGGTTGGTCTTGATATCCATCTGCAATAAAGGGCTCAACAGCCAGGCGGAGGGAAAAGTTGTGAGTTCTAGCGATATCTGAATACAAACGAAAAGAAAAGAAAACCAAATTTTATACTAAATGAATGATACTGGATTACAATTAAATGATCCAATGTCCACCCTCTGGTAATCTTTAGAATATGTAGGCAATAAAATATTATTTCCGTATTGGAAGCGTCCATTTGGTTCCAATTTGGAGTTGCAGTAGTATTGTTGAGTCGGGTAATAGCAGGCTTTTGTTGGCTACAGGAAAAAAAAGCCTGTTAGGAGACAAAGACTTGGAACAATGAATAATGCTGTCCCAGAACCAATCATCGATCATCTGTTGATGTTTTAGCTTGTAATTCATCTCCAAACACATCTATGACTCTATCATTGACTTTCCATGTACAGTTATTGGCAAATGTACACTGAAAACAATGCGACATAGGACATGTCTCCATTCCCATTAGCGCTTGTTAGACTGTTTAGTAATGACCACCTTTGGACTAATTATCAGGGACAATGAAGTTTTGACCCATTGATATTTAATTGCATATGCAGATATCTATTTGTTCACTGAAAAATTGGTCTAAAAATATGAAGGACCTACCAATCTACAAAACTATCCACTGAGGACAGCTGCAAGCATGACTAAATTTCAAGAAGAAAAAAAAAAGAACATAAAGAAGCGACTCCACTTTATCTGTTAAGCACTTACTCTGTGGTGATTAGAGGACAGCACTGACAGATTTGTCACTTCCTTTTACTGTATGTGGTGAAAATCGTACGTTGGTGTCCTCACATAGAAACAAATTTAACACATTTTCTCCGCTAAGAAGGATGGGATAGTCTTTATTCCAGCTCCATATTGAGACGGCTGTTATTTTGACAGGAAAATTTTGCCTCGGCTTGTTCTAACAACACTGGTTGTGGAATTGTATGGATTTGCTGCCGTATTGTTTCTTTTTTTGTACCAATTATTGTCCGCTCATGGGAAAAAGAAAGACTTTATTGGAGCTATAATGCCAATATTTTGCTGACAAGGCCTGCTCAGGCTTCTCTATGGTTTAAGAGTGGGGCACAACAGTGTTGCTTAAGCAGTGAAACTACAGAGGAAAATATTGGATTCCAAGAGTCTGAGTGTTGTGTCCTCTGACAGCATTTTACAAAATGCAGTTACACTCCTGACTTTAAGCATCATTGGAGTGCACCCATGGCCCCCAGTTGTATATTTGCGCATTAGATTTTGTTCTGAAGATGAAATGCTAAGCAATATTTGACTCTAACTTCCTCATGTGTTTGCACACAGAGCTCTGGATGTTTTAATTAGCAGCTAAAATGTACGTTCATTGTGTAAATCATCACTTGATGAATGAACCAAACTTCACTGTATGAATGAGCTCAAGCTAGGCCAAAAACAATTAGCAACCGCTGAGTTTGGCACAGTTTACATTCCAATTATTGTTTATTTGATTGTCTTTTCTTTTCTTTTTTTTTTAAACATAAAATACCTTCACCTCTGGTAATTATTTTAGGGGTTTTAATCCACCGCTGTAGAGATTAGTTTGCAATTTAATTCACTCCATTTGTGCCAATGACAAATTTTAAAAAAGACGGAGTCGGTGGAGTGTTGGAGAATTAACCCGTGCGCATGTGTGTTGGCGATGCCAGCTTGCATTGCGAGTGGTTGTATTTAAATCATGATTGATTTTCCAAAAAGTGCTTGGTATCTGAAATTGTTCGGGAAACCAATGGCAGTCTACCTGTGAATTATTTGTGCTAAAACTGGACTGAAGAAGTGATATTTTCCATGATTTGAAAATCCAGAGCACAAAATAGAGACAAAATAAGTATACAATAAAAAGGGGTAAGAGGTGGAAATAACAAATATCTGTCAAGATTGACCCAAAACATTTTTTTTCAAATTTAAAAACTGACCAATTTTGGTGAAATCTTGACAGATATTTGTTATTTCCACCTCTTACCTTTTAATTTATTGGCTTCTTTCAAGGAAAAGATTATGACTTTAGTAGCATTCTTTGTGCTTTTAGTTATATGTATGTATGACTCGATTATAATTTTATTACCCTTGGTAATGGACCTTACCTATCAACACCATTGTAAGATGACCAATATCAACTAAAGACTAAAACAAGAAATGGAGGTAATGTATTGCTATTCTACTTTTACAGGTTTTCATGTTCCCCAGACGATGACATCCTTTGTTGTACATGAGCAAGGAAGTTTTTTCCAGTTAGACAACCATGTTGTTGACATTTTTGGGTTGATGTAATCAGTCTCTACAACAGGACTGAGTAATTAAGTCATTATGAACTCATTATTTACATCTCTGGCTGCATTAGTGACAGGTTTCATTGGGAACAATGAGCTTGTTTGTATGCGTCCATTATCAATATTTGTTAATCTGCAATACTGTGGCATGTCAGAGCGTTTTAATCACAATCTAACACATTAAGGCATGTATCACTCGATGCCGAGCGAGAGAGCTTTTGAATATGGACATAAATGTGGACGCAAAATGAAAACAGGACATTTGATCTTCATGATCAAAATGTCAAAGGACATTTGATCCTCATGATCAAATGCCATTGGACATTTGATCATGAGGATCAAATGTCCTGTTTTTGTTGTCCACTTTGTTGTTGCTCTGTATTATTCTTAAGTCGAGTGGAGGGTATGGTATTCACTGTAGTCTGAACCTCTGTTGACGGACACAAACGGTGACAGCTGGTTCATTTGAACAATCCCTACTCAGGTTGAACCTGCATGTAGGGCTTCATGTAATATACAGTATTTCATAGTTTTGATTGGCGAAATGATTGGTAGCAACAATTCAGGGGTAGTCGGATCTTGGTAGACATGTCCCTGAGACCCATAGCCAATTCTACGCTCCTAGCTTGAGTGCAGAAACACTGTAGCCAATGGAACACTTTGTGCGGTCAGAAATGACAAATTAACCAAATGCTGTCCTTGGAAAACTGTGATATAAATAGACCATTTTTTGTGTTTGTACACAGTGGTGACGTAATGTTGGTGGAGCCCAACTGGTTCTTTTGCTTGTGGCGGTATGTTTTGATCTCTGGATCAACATAAAAATGAGTACATACATGCCTCAGAGGATGGAGTATTACAATTTTGTTCATTGTGTGTTGTTTAAATGTATTTGGTTGAATACCTAGTGACCAAACCTAGCCTAACTAGCCTACATGCTAAAGCTATGAGGAAATAGTATGCCAGCAGACTTTTATCTTTGCCTACTATGCAACTTTGAGCTTGTTTTCTACTTCCTGTTTCTGTCAATGTGATTCATATGCATCTGTGCTTTTATCTTGGATTACAGTACAGTGATAAAGACTCACATGCCCTCCTGCTAGACAACACTGGGAATGAGGTTTGAAGACACTTTCTGTCCAGGCCCAGAAAATCAGCCCCCTGCGGATGAAAGAACCAATTTATCACTGCAATACATGCAGTCCTTTGAGGTGGGTGGTTGGGAAAACAGGAAATGGTAAACCATAGGGTTGTTAAACTTGAAAATTCTCATGTAATGCATTCTTTATCATTTCCTCTAATCCCGGGAATTCAGCAAGGACACCAAATTTGCATGTTGCATTGTAATTTCCAGAAATTAATTATATATATTTTTTTGGCTACACAAATGCATCTTTTAGAGATGTCGGCTTTATTCCAGGAGCCGCTCGCCTGAATATATGACTGTAATGAACACAGCCCCGGTCCCAGTAGAGAACCAGCAGCCTCGGCTGAATAGAAAAAGACGCACCAATTAGAGAGAAAAGACAAGAATTTGATATATTGTGCGTAAGATGGAATATGAAACACAATGCTACATCCTGGTTTTACTAGGATGCTATGGAACAGTGTGGATTTTGTAAGCGTCCTTCCACTGTGGAGACAAATCCCATTTTTTGTGTATATTAAAACCCCCTGTGGCTCCTGTGCAGACGAGAAACTCCACTCACCCGCCGTGGCTTCTCCCCTTACTTGTGGCGACTGCACGTTGATAGCATCTCGCTCCACTGCCTCAGCTCCTGCAGGTTCTAAAGCTATTAAAAAAAAAAAAAAAAAAACATTACACGTCTGCGGCTGATATATGGTCGAGGGTGTGTGTGTTTTCTTATTGAGAGCGCGCAGCCAACCTTGTGACTTTGCACCGTAACCCATAGCTATGTTGATATGGATTTTTCACTTCACGACTCGCGCTGCAATCCCTCCTTGAGGGGATGTAGATGAAGAAAAACCGACCATATATGGCTTCTATACATTGCCACCTCATGTGGCAAATCATGCCCGAGAGCACAAATCTGCTACTTTCTTCCTGTTGCATTTGTGAACCTTGCTGATTGAGGTTAGAAGTGACATATTGTCTATATAATAACCCCCCTGTTGGTGGTCCCAATGGGCGACTTAAATACATCGCGGGTTATGATTTCCTATACCTGGAGGTCATAATTGGTCACCTGGAACACCTGACGCTGGGTGGGCTTTGCTCGCCCAGGTGTGAAACAAGTGACCTCTGGCTTCTAAGGGTCACACTCATTCCCCAAGGGCTTCACAAAAAATATAAAGGAAGGGGTGGGGGAGCCAAATGACAGAAATAAGAAGAAAAACTAAGAGCAGCAGCTGTGCTTGAAACCCTATAAGCATAAATATCTCCCTCGGCCAGGAAAGGATTCATTTGCGCTTTTGCTGACTGGTAAAGCTTTGGTTTCTCCCCGCGCGGAGAACCTGAGGTGAAATCCCTGTCTGTTGCATAAGCAGATCTTTGAAGAGGATTTTTTTTTTCTCCCCCCCCCTTCATAGTGCAAAGAGCTTCAAAGTATGCCCACTGATCAGAGCAGGAGCGCCGTTCTTTAAGATCATTATGTCAAGCCCGGTTTCCTCTCTGTTATCTGTAAGACGGCACTCCACTCTCTCCACTTTGTGTTCCTGCAAACGTGCGATTGATCGACACACATCAGTGTGGGGTATGAAAACGGAGCGTGCTGCATTAAATCTGCTTGCGGAACATTAACACATGGCGTCTAAATCTCTCTGCTAATAAAATATGTATCTTCAGAGGCAGCCAAACCTGATTTTAAAAAACATAAATACACAAAAAAAAAAAATTTGATGGCAGAAAGGAAGTTGATTTCTCTCCAAAAAGGGACAGTTTTAAGTCTCACAGGCTCATCTTTATCACTAGTTGAGGGGAAAGCTTGCACTTTTGCACCTCCGATTAACTTAAATGGGTAGAGTTCCTGAGGGAAATCTGAGGGCATGGCTCGTTGCAACCTCACATCTATTTGTGCCTCATGGCTCCAGAATGCTAATGTCATCGGGAGGCATGTTTGAACATTTTTTGGGTCTGCTTATCATCCGCGATTGCCAGGTGCAAAAAAGCGGTCCAATGACTCAGAAGTGGTTAACACCAAAGATATTTGATATTCGAAAAAACAAACACATCTTTATCCAGAAATCCAATACGGGACAAAGTGCTACTCTGTAGGATCTGCTGATTTATTTATTTTTTCCACAATAAAGCGCTATTTTTAAAGATATTCCTGGCCACACTCTTGTGATGCCTCAGCAGGTCTCATGATTAATCATGTTGCACCGATATTCCTGACATAAACAGAACCTAACTTGATAACAAGCCATCGTCCGAGGGTAGAAAAGTAATAGCTGTGGGACTGTGTTAGTCTCAGACGGGTTTTGATACCTTGAATGTGAGCTGGCACAAATTGTCTCATGATCCTCACTCGGGGGGGCTTTTGATAAGTTTGCTTGATGCACCAGCCTCGGGGCATAACTCCCTTTCATTCCTGCGCAAGCTGTTACATAAACAACACTCTATGCACGCAGGTTACAGTCACGCTGATTCCCTACTATGGCTTGTTCTGACATGTGCTCTCGGTAAACAGGATGTATTTTTTTGAAGCGATGGCGCTTTAAGTAGCTTGTTGCTATGGTTACAAAACCCTGCGTCTGATGCTCGCTTACTGTCAGATGTCATTATTTTATGAAGAAGGGCTGTGTGATGCTTGATGGGATAAAAGTTTGACTTTCGGTAACCACAACAAAGACATTAAATCAAAAACAATGTGGAAAAAATGGATTTGAGCAAATTTGGAGCAATCGCTGTGGCGAATATTTCTTCTTGATTTGATTGGCTGCTTCGATTTACGAGCCTCTTGGGATTGCCTCTTGACCTGATAAATTGAACTTTTTTTTTGTGCGCCCGAAAACCGCTTGACAACGAGGACGAAACTTAAATGAGTTTTCATCTTTGAAGGCAATCCTCTGCTAAATGTTTTTAATGGACTCCAAGGCTCCTTCAATGAGCAACTAGTGATGCCTCAGTGTTTCACTGAACTACTTAGAAGGTCCTTTGTTTCAGCCGCATTTTCATCCATTTTTCGCCTTTAGCGTCTTAGCATTAGCATTTGAACCACTTTAAGGCCATTTCTGTGGTGTCACATTTGGCAAATTTCACTCGAAACCTTGACTTTAGCATTAGTTTAGGCAGCTGTTTAGCCTATTACCCCCATAAACGTTCAAATATTCGATTTCTATCCAACAGACTGACAAACTAGGTGACTTGCTGGTTTAAATTGAATGCCAAACCTTGACTTTAGCATTAGCATAGGCAGCTGTTTAGCCAGAAAACCAGATTTTATCACAAATGTTTAATGGTGGTCCTCGTTCATGGTTTCAATGTTGTGTATTCTGATTGTACTGACTATATTGCTCGTTGGTGTATGAATTGACCAGCTGGGCGAATGAGTTTACCTCCTGTTGCCTTCCCTTGAATGTCCTGCTCTCACTGGGACCATTCGGAACAATTGCAAATAAAGTCTCCAAACACTGACTACTGTTCCCCGCTGGCTGATGCTCTTTGATGAGCGAGCGCTTCATTAATTAGCCAGTCTGGCTGCAGAGAATGGCGACTTGCCTTGCCGGCAGAGCTGCAGCGTAGGTGTGGCGTGCGGGGAGAGGAATATTTTTACAGCTTGCACATGCCAGAAGACAGGGTCTGTAATCAAGAAAACAAATTCCTAACCTCTTGTGACAACAATACTGATGTTTACCGGTTAGGCAGCATGTGTTTCAGCCAGCATTCAATAGGAAAACATACTGCTAATTATGCTTGGTTCACAAGTTCATTTTACAATGGGATGCAGCTCTGTTGGCGGTGTTTGTGGAGTTTAGCAACAGGTTTTCACAAATTAAATACATTTGTTACAATAAGAAATGTATTAAAGTACAGGGAAAACTACTATGCATACATATTTTACAGATATGCCCAAAATGAAGCCCTGTGCTGTTAAAATGCAAGCCAATAGGTCCTCAGGATAATCCAGAGACAATGTCAACATTTAATCCTGTCAGATTATTGGGTATTATCTGACTACTAAGTATGCACAATGTTATATTTATGGTTGAATGGAATAAAAATACCCCACCAATTTAGACATCATTTTGGTTTTCACTAAGGTGGCATTCTCCTTTTTAGAACATGTATTTTGCTTTGGCTCAAAGCAAAACGATCAGACAGGGATAATCTGATGAGACAATTAGCCATCCATCAGCGTGGCAAATTCATTTTTTTCTGATACGATGCCAGGCCAGTACATGGGGGGGAACTGAAAACCAGCTACTCTGTGTTATCAGTATTTTTAAATCTTATCAAACATCAGCTCTCTGTGGGTGTAATTTCTCATTTGGAGATTTATTAAACTGATTTTACAAGCACTGAGGGCATTTGTAGATTTGCGTCTGCAGGGTTGGGGAACTTTATTGTACTTCTCTAGACAGATTTATTTCAAAAGTTAGAATTTCTTGGCCCATGTAGCCTTAAAGCAAATATTGAGTTTTATCCAACGTTGGGCACCAACAATGTAACATGTCCTTTACAAGTTACATTCTGAGCCATATTTTAGACGTTTACTGAAAGTCCGCACCCAAACATGTCTACACACCATTAAACATGTCTACACACCAATATTTACCTCAACTCATTAATCCATTGTCTAGCAACAGGAAATGACATTGTCCACGCTTGTTGACATGATCAAACCTTGAATATGATTTCATGAAATAGATTTTTCTGTGGCAGCATTGCATGAGTTGATTGCTTCACATGATTGATTGATTGATTTAAGTCTTAATTTTGAACATGTACTCCCCCCTCCCCATTATTTCATTAAACAGGAAGTTAGCTGTGGAAAAGGAAGTAAGCTATATGGTTAGAAGTTGGGTGTAGCAAAACGGCTCAATAGTCCCCCTTGCAAAATTCCTACAAAGAGGGTTCACCTTAGAGAAAAATAAATTGGTTGGAACACCCTTTGTATGACCATTAAGGACAAAATTAGTATTTGGTGCCACATCTACACCAAACAGGAAGTCCACCATTTTTTAAATACTCTGACTTTTAACTGTATTTGGGGACATAGCTTGTATTTGTGATCACTCATGTTCCCTCTAGTGACACCTGGTGCTCATAGGAAGTGTTGTTTGGACCTCTTTCCGCACAGTCCATAACACATGAAATCTCAGGGCCATGCCAATGCTAACGTTAAAAGTTACTACATCTCGGCGACACAAAACCCTAACCCCGATACAAAAGTGCAAGGGCGTCTTCAACATGGTTTAATATTGGTTTGAGATGTGAAGATAGTACTCCTTCAGTAATTGCTTTCATGTCAAAGAAGTTTGGGTTGGCCTAGTAGCAGGAAAAATGCCCAAAGCATAACAATAATCTTCCATATGCCTTCCATAATGGATACCCCATTTTAAGCTACATAAATTTAGCAACATGATTCTGCTTATATGTAGCTAATAATGCTCAAGTGAGGAATTAGTTCACAATGGTACTTACATCTTGCACTTGCTCAGCACTTTTCTAAACAGAGTTGCTAAGTCACTGTTAAGAAAAAATGAAACAAGAGAGCAAAAATATTAGTGAGAAGAAGATATATGGTCTTGTGCACACAGGGAGTTTCTGAGAACCTGCTGCTGTAGCCTGGATCTCCGGGAAAAAAAACAACAACGCTTTTTCAAGGAGAACACCCCATGCTGACATCAGGTTTACCCGGTGCGCATTTCAAAACACTAATTGCTACAGTCAGTTACTTCTTGCTGCTCTAAAGGAATCACCGCTTCAACAAGCAAACACTCAAAGTTTAGAAAAGTGAACGGATTAAGAGTGTTTTGAAGTTTCTGTGTGTCAGAAGGTAGCTGGAAATGGGAAATGAACTGAGGTTTTTCTCTTTATTCTTTTCTAAAGGTGGAATGGCACCTGTAGTTTTGTGTTACACTGAGCCTATTCAAATTCTCTCATTCTCTCTCTCAATCCAAAGTGGTGGGCTGGTTGTATAGCTTGCATTGTATGTCTTGGGTCTTATTTCAGTACTTTTGTTAAGAGTAAGGAGCTTTTTATTCTCTGCAACATGTCATGAGTGTAATTTGCTTTTTTTTAAGGCTTTCCTAGATGTAGCAATGTTTCCTTCCTTTTCTTGATCGTTAAGGTTCTATTACTTGCTTTTTTACAGAATAACTGAGAGGTACCATATAAACCACAATTTCATGGGACACAACTACCTTTAACACTGCCAAAGCAGCATTAACTGCATGGTATGATTCTTCAAAGATATCTTTCATTGAAATAAAGTATAATCACTTACCATTAGGTTAAGAAATTAAACCCTAGCACCAATTTAGCATGCATTGTTGGGCCTTTGCTCTGGATCCAAGGGCACATGTAAAGCTCCTGTGAGGACATTTTTGCAGGTTATGAAATTGACTGAAATTAATAGTGATGCCTCTCTATGACCTACGAGACCACCAGGAAGAAGATTGAGTATTTCTATGTGGTTGTTTTTTAAGTCTGTAAACTTTGCCGCAGGGTAGGTGTCAAAGAATGTGTTTCACAATTCTTCACTTACAGCCTTTTACATTTTCCACAGCAAAGATTCTCAGTGAGTGATACGATACATGTAAAGGACAAAATCAGCATAGCAAAAGAGGTACCACTTTGTCCACAAGAGGCGCCACAACAACAACACAATCAAACATTCTCCACACAGGAGCATTAAGTGTCAAAGGTAAACCAGAAAGCATATTTCTCTTCCTCTACCTAGCAGTAACCTCCTGTTTTGATAAATGAAGCCAATGGTGGAGGTTTGCATAACTGCAGTTCCATTGGGTGTCCACTTGGTGTTGGCTGCAAAAGCCAAAGAATCCCCAGTAAGTCCCATTTTTCCCCTTTTAAAAGCAGAAAAAATACATGTTCACAGACAGCATGTTAAGGGGCGTGGCTGATTTGCATGACTGGGGAGTGCATCGTAATCATTTGCCAGGAGGCTACACTTAACTTGACCTTAATCCTGTTACTGTCAGTCGGCTTTGTTTGTGTTGTTTTCATCGTTATGCTAGCTAGATGATGAGCTAGCTAGGTAGGTGTGTTCCAGCACTGGGAAATTGTTTCAGAACTGCCTCGACTCCTCTTCCTGATTCTCAACAGGCCACAAGTTATTTTGGGTAGCCATTTCCAATATGGCGACAGCCATCGATTGGCTTCAAACTTCCTCTCCAGAAAGCGATGGGTGACATCATTGAGACTACATCCATGTATTCTACAATCTATGGTTTCTACCCTTAAAATGAACACCTTCTATAACTCAGCTCTGTGTTGGTATCTTTCTAACTAAGTGCATAGTGCCATTCAATTTTGGCATTAAGTAGAAAGACGGGGTTCAAATCCATACATTTTACCCCGAGGCTCAGAGGAGTATTTCTTACAGTTGAGCGAGATGATCCATGAGCTGGTTTTCTAATTGCCTCAGATGAGTGTTTGCAGTGAGAAAAGTGGAGATTAAAAATGAATGAAATATACAGAAAGTCCTTGTTGTCACAAGGGATCATTCCCCTCTGAATGACCCTGTAGAAAAGTAGTTCTTATTGCATTTTCTTAAGGAATAACCAACCAGGTGAGACTGTGTTTCAAGTGCGAGTCATTTCTTCAGGCTAAGAAGACTTTGTTCCCATTTGTGCTTAAAAGAGAAAAAGTATGAAAAAACTATATTTTACGAGTTAGCAGGGGGTGAAAGGATGTGTCTGGGCCTTTATGTAAGCTGCTGACCAAAGAGTATACAGTCCTGATGTGCAGCGGTCGCACCCAGAGGGGTACAAAGAAAGGAACTACATGTAGGAACGAGACAGCACATCAAAGTGATAGCCGAGCGAGAAGGTGTCACTGGCTCGGAGGCAGCGTGAGTCGAATCCACATAATACCTATGAACATAATGTCACCGCCTCAAGGTACGGGACACGCACACACGCAAAAATCTTGATCCTCAGGTATCATGGCTTAAAGGCAGCAAACTCTCAGTCAGGTGGGGGAAAAAAAGCCTTCCAAAGCCTGATCTGTGAATTCATTACAGTTGTTTCTGCTGTTCTTCCAAATTCTTGTTTACATGCGACGGTGTATGTGTGTGTGTTTGCAAATATTGCATTTGCCTCAGTGTATTAATGTGTTGTTCCCACAGACCTTTCATGCTTTCAGAGCTAAAATGGGTCAGCATTCCTTTTTCAGATGCAGAAGCAGCTACAGCGAAAATCCTTGCAGGACAACACTCTGTGCTGCATTGTTTTTCTGTGTGCATAAATATATGTGAGGGTAGAATTCAAAGGGGTGGGGGGGATGTGGACATCCTTGCCTTGCACACCTCTTGTAAGGGGAAAATATATTAAGAGTGTGCAGGCAGCTTGTCAAACAGTGCTGGACGGGAGCTGTAAATTGTGTAAGTCCGTATAAACACAATTCTTCAAGTGCCAAAAGGTGCCTGGAAGGCGCCCCTCTGTTATGAAACTCAAAGGGTAGTTGTCATGCTATCCTGGTCCCTTTTATTACTACACTACACACATGGTGAACACAATAAAATCTTCCTTAAAGGGGACATATTGTGAAAAATCCACTTTGACAGTGTTTTTGAACATATATTTGGATAACCTGAGTGTCTACCGACCCACAAAATGTGAAATAAATCCATCCAGTCCTTTGTTTGTGGTCTGCATAAGTCTTACAACACAGAGAAAATGCTCTGTTTCAAATGTTCTCAGTTTGTGATGTCACAGTGGGATTCTGGTAAAAAAATAATCCCCTCCCCTCCCCTGATATCTTCACCCGTGGACTCTACCACCAGCCTAGAACTAAACTTTTGCGCAGGTCGGCCATTTTTAGTCTTGCTACTGAGGATTGATGTCTACTGGGAAACATTTAAAGAGACACACACACAAAACGGAGCATTCTGAGAGAGCTGGTTTATACAGGGTCACAAACCTCCTCTGGTGCTTGATTCATGTTATATTTTGACCAAAGTACAGCACATATGTTTCATTTAGACCACAGGGGGACTGTTTGAAAAGGTGGAGAAGGGAGGATAATATGTCCTCTTTAAAACCCAGACTCACAGGGAATGTAAGATAGTTGATGGGAAAGGTGGTGCAGAGCAATAAGCCAAGAAAATTCAAACATATAAAGTCAGACCTAGTTTGCCGTGATGGAGAGAGATGGCGGGTGCTGTTGGATTTACACTTTTTTCTTTTACAAGCTATATTGCTCTTGAATGGAAATGTTGCTAAAAGTGCTAGTGGCGGGCCCAAGCCTGAGGCCAAGAAAAACCATTAAGAACCAATGATATTACCGCCAAAATGTGAGTGTCAATTCTGAAACCAATATGTTGTTCTCACTGCCCAAGAAACTTTTTCTCTTTTTCTTTTCAATACAAAAGTAGTGTTGCGTTGAAGGGTATGCTAAAGATGGGAAAAAAGGGGGCTCCAGATCTATAATTAGATTATTATTATACTTGCGTATTCGGCAAGTTTGTGTTACAAAATTTGGTTTAAAATGGAAATCTGAAGACTTTTTAAACGGCTTCAGGAAACTAAAGTAACAGTGTCTCAAATTGCATTTCATGCTGTTTTAGAATTAAAGAAATATCTACTTCAAGAGACAGTCTTCAGTGTTGTGTTTAAGGGTATGCTTTAAAGGAAAGAGAAGGGCCGCCAGATATATCATTGGATCTCAGCTCTATGTAAACACACTCTCTTCCACTTTAACTGTCTTGAAATCCCAGTGAAGTGGTGGCCTGATGTCAACACATACACTGCAATATTGTTTCAAAATTTGGTATAAAATGGAAATCTAAAGACTTTTTAAACCACTTAAGGAAACACCATTAAACTTCACCACTAACTAGATAATTTTTCTGTATTATATTGAAGACATATCTCTAATTTAATAACAGTATTCTATCATTTTGGGGCGACAGTAGCTTAGTCTGTAGGGACTTGGGTTGGGAATGACACAGTGCTGACCAAAGTATGGAAGTTGGTCTGGTAGATGGAGAGGTGCCAGTTCACTTCCTGAGCACTGCTGAAGTGCCCTTGGGCAAGACACCCCCAACCCCCTTTCCATACAAAGCAGTATTGTATGGTTACACTGTGTGGCACAAATGAGTATATAATGGAAATTCAAAACCTACAATCAACTCACTCTAAAAGACATGTGAACAGTTTTTTTTGTACTTTTCTTACTATCCAACAAATTATTTTTCAAACTCTTCTTCTACTCACTTCACTGTTGTATATAGACGGGCTGTGACAAGTCCTCAAGCGTAAAAGGCGATATGGCAGACTCCAGATGAAGAATTTGATTTCAGCTCTTGAAACGTACACACACTCGTTTCCACTTTAACTGTCTGTCGATCCAAGATGGATGACCCGCCCCCGCCTTATCACATGCAAGATAACATTCTGCATAAATTGGGCTTCAGGTGAAATGAAACAAAATGCACATTTACAGGTTGAAGGCCCAAATCATTTGACTCGCCAGGGTATAAAAAAGAATGGAGAAAAACAAATCAATGTGTAATTATTGTATTTTACAAGCACCAGCTCGATCAATCATTAACAGTGGGAACACGTGTTAAAAACGATGCGATTGTTAAGCCAATGATACAAATGCATGCAGAAACATGTTCTAATATGTTACCTGAATTGAAATACATGATTGAGTAAAAAGTGCAGTTTTATGTACTGTACTTCTGAACAGACTCGATTTACATACAGATTGTGAATATGCAGGATTCAAGGTAATACTGTTAACGGCACAAGGACCTTTTTTTTTTTTAATTGAAGCCATGTTTACATCTGGCGTTATAAAGAATTCATGTATTACTCGCCGACCTTGCCCTCACTTGAGATAAGGTCTTTGGAACTGATTAAGGATTTGCATATTCATTAGTTTTCGAGTGGGAACAAATTGCCGCTCCGATGCAAGAGAATCTCTGTATGCACAAAAACCTCCGAGATAAACATTATCAAAGGTGTGTCCTTATTGGAAGGTTAAGTTCGTATAACAATGGCAACATAACTTTGAAGGAGCTTTTTTTTTTTTTTTTTCCTTTTGTATTCTACCCTTTTTTGTGAGACGCACTTTGCTCTTAAGCATTCTCGGCACATTTCAAAGTGATTTGTGAAAGTAAACACCAGAAGAAGAAGTTCCATATGAAGTGCTCATTGGAAGGTATTGATGTGGAAATGACATGGATGGATCAAATGCTATATGGCAGCCATTGGGTCATGATGTCACAATGAGTCAGGAGTTGAATCTTTAGTTGTCAAAAATGATTGACAACTTAAGACGAAGACAAAAGAATTGTGGTTCATAGATTTTCTTTCTCGCCTTTTGTATGAATCATTGCACTTTCTAGAAAGAGAGACATAGCTTGGCGTTTCATTTTGGTTTGATCAATATGTTTTCTGTTTGATTCAGAAGAAGTGACGAGGCGCCTCAAATACTTTGTTTCAGTGCATTTGTTTTGTGTCTCATTTCAAATAGAGGCTGAGTCATGCTTCAGAGTGTCGTCAAAAAAACAATACAAAGACTCAAGTTTTTCTAACTCTTTTGAAGTAACTGGGGGGTTTAAGGCCTGCCATTTTAGAGAGGTTCAAGTAGCAATAGCAGCACACCGATCACTCAAATTTGACTTAAACGCTTTCATTTTACTCTACTTGTTTGCTCAGATGATAAATCATCATAGTCTAAGTCTAAAAATGACGACCTGTTTGGTCATTGGTGCGACATCTTATTCCAACCCATAAACTTAATTTTACTCGGCTAGCATCCTCAAATTTGCCAACCAAGCACCAACCAATTCAGAAGTGCTAAAACCTGCAGTTCCTTAAGTGTCCACTTGAGACCGGCACCAAAACTCAAGGAAGTCCCATTTTTTTACATTGGTAAAAAAAATATAACAGGACAAACTCTTGTGTTTGGATTATGTTAATTTCAAAATAATCATAATGAGGCATTAAAAGAGGCGTAGCTGAATGACTCATTGGCGCTTGGTAGTTGTTTGCCAAGAGGCTGGACTTCAGTCCAGCAAGATGGGGTGGTGTCAGCAACCAAGATATTCAACTCCACCTCTTTGCCTGCTGAACAAAGTTGGAGTCAGCATTTCCAATACGGCGATTGCCAACATTTGGTTTCATAACACCTCTTCAGAAACCATTGGGTGACTTCTGGGTGACCATTGACTGTCCATGTTTGGGGCTTTTTGCTGTTATTGGACCGGCCAGTGGATAGAGTTGAAAATTGGGATGAGAGACTGGGGAATGACATGTGAATAAGGAGCTACAGGTCGGACTTGAACATGATTGCCTACTTGAACTACTAAAGGGGTGCACAATTTCACCGCTAGACCATCTGTGCCCAGTGTGTAACTAAGAGTTAGCATGTTTTTATTTAGGATACTTAGAAGTAACATAATCATGCTAACAGCTAATTAATTTGATTCCCAAAACAAACCATATGTTTTACAGTTGAACTGGGGTGTTTTTTTTTCCCAAAGTTTGAGTAATTTACAGTGTTAATCATGGTCCAAAGCTTTGTCTGATATGAACATAGAGGTATTAAGACATGTTGCCCCCGATAGGCCTTCTTGTCAATAGAGTAATCACATCTGATAATGTCAAGAAAAGCTATAAAAAGATAGCTTTATTAAAATTGAAATGACATGACAAAGTTCACAAGGGTAGCAATATTGGCTCCCCTTCATGCAAAAAATGAAAATGTAAAATCCTGTGCATTGGTGCCCCATGGCATGCAGCTGGGGCCCTTTTTCTTTTTCAGCCCCTGGCCCTCAGGCAGCTTTAATCTGCCACTGGTGCTGAGCCCTTTCACTCATCATCATCTCAGCCCAATTTGGCAGTGCTTTATTATTTTGGACTAACATGTAAGACCATCCTAACCCATTACTGACTTTTAACTGGAAAGGAGGGAATATCTGTTGGAGGAAGTGTTTAATCTCAACAGTCGAGTTCCAGACTTTTAGGATCTGGGCCAAAGAACACTGAGGCTGTTTCATTTTCATTTGTCAGCCATCTGTACACTCCTGCTGAAACATACTCACAACTCAAACAGGATTTCAGATAATTCAGCATAATGAAACCTATAGGACGATGACATACATGACAAATAGAGGTATTTGACACAAACCTCAACCCTTTTCTGTAAGCGACAAGCATAATTGAGGTATCTGATTAATAGTGCTTGGCCGTGTGTGCTAACCCTTTGTGTCCCTGAAGCTGTTCCTCAGATCACTGCCGTTAGTCTGAGTCATTAGCCAGTTGAACAAATGAATAAGAAGCAAGTCAGTTTGAGTTAATGTGAAGCCTGGGAAGGGTTCTGCTGTTCACTGAAGCAAATACAAAAAACAAGAAAAAAAGGTAAACACAGGATACACTCGGTAATCAAATCTCTCTCCTCTCATTTCCTATGTGTGGGGAAATCATCCTTGTTTTTCTGTGCGTGTGTTTGGTTTGCTTTTGTAGAGGGCTCACAGCAGTTGGGAGATGATAAGGGGGATAGCGTCATGATGCTCCGTTATAATTAGAACAAATACGGCTTGAAAAATAAAGGCTTGTTCACAGAGAATAATTCCAACGCTAAAAATACCCCTGAAGACAAATGAAACAGCATCAAAACAATCTGAGCAAAGACGGGAAACAGAACCCATGCGGATTTCTGAGAGTCAATTTTCAACCAACAAGTATAATAATCAATAGCAGCTGATGGATGCATGTTGCTAAGTATTTGTTAGTTTGAACCACGGCCACTAAACGTCTTACTTAATGTACAAGAATCTAAAGTTTTCATTTTGGATACTTAAATCAGTCTGCTCTAATTACCAAGGGATTTAAAAACCAACTGGCAATATACTGCAAAAAACAAGATTCTCAACTGTTAGAAGTGACTTTAAAGCATTTTTTAAAGCTCTGTCTTGTCAGTTGCCAGAGAGACGCAAGGCTGTCTGTCTGGGGGAATTTAATTGGTACCATTGAGCCAGTGTAATCAATCACAGAGGTAAAAAAAAAAAGGACTCACATATGGGAGTGTGACCTTGCAGAAGTGGGAAGGTAGCCCAAGAAGAAGCTACAACCACAACTTCCAGTATGGAAATTTATTTGAATATGCAGAGAGGTGGTGCCCTGAAAAGGGAAGTAAGTTCAGTGCTTTAGACCTGAATAGTGAGCCAATTTAAAGTGAGTTGTCAGTTTTTTACTTCTTTTTTTGGGCAGAGTAAAAGACAGAAGATTTAAGATGGAAAAGGAAACAAGAGTTAAAGTTGTTTCTGCAGCATTTGCGGTACATGTAATGTTCCCCAGGAGATCACGAAAAGTCAGCTCAATGACTCAGGGCAACCCTGAGGAAGAGTTTTTGTTCATCTTTACCTGTTATGATGTGACTTCCTGGATCATCATGACGTTGAATTATTTAGTTATCTAACGTCAGCTATACTTGCTTTTTTTGCTCATTTGACAATGTTTTTTTTTGGGGGGGGGGTGTGCATCCAATTTTCACTGTGTAGACTCAGTAAAACATGATCAGGAAGTAGTGACAGTAACAAGGTGTAACTGGTACAATATGATACTCAGCTACTCAGCATTTAAATATATATAAAGGCTACCTCAGCAGCAGAATATGATGTTTTCCAAAAAGACTTTGGTACAACAACACTGGAAACTTTTTGGAAGAAACCAACAAGACGTGGGTGGAATTATAACGCTTTGACATACCACGTCTTGTTCTTCACCTGAGGGACCAAAAACAGTTCAGTTTAGAAGATTTCCAGGCAGCAGATGTACTGTACCTACATCTGCATACCCAATGTGAATGCTGATGGATCTGAATGGACCTACAGGGCACAGAAGAGGCCAAAACTTAGGGATCCCTTGTAAACACTTACAAGTAAATAAATGCTGTTCAAGTTTGGAGAAAGATATTACAGAACAGATTGGCTTGTATTTGTTTAAAACAAAGTGGATTTAAAGATCTTATTGGACTCTAAATCCAAGACACCTTATTAATTGCACTACTTAAACCCCCAATGCCAAGAACAAGGCCATACTTTTAAAACATGGGCATATTCTGCAAAACCAGCCACCCTTGACAGAAATCCTTGGAGGAAGATGAAAAACATAAGGGAGTTGTTGGATCATGTGAATTTTTAAAAGTCTCTAACTTCAAGCTCAGATTTAAACTTCTTCAAGGCCAATTTAAGAGTTGAAAATGGATAAATCTCCAGTATATTCCCCAAAAAGTGTGACCAAAGTGGTCCTAATGTTTGTTAATGCAAAGAAGATAGGCGTAATGGATTGGTTTTTTTTTTCAAAGGTTTATTTCCATGACCACAAGAGGCCCATTGTTTCATAATCCGGCCAGGAGTCTATATCAATGTGAAATTTTCTCCATTTTCCTGAAGTGAAAATCTAAATTGAACTTTGAATGTTACAGAGTTTTGTAATGTAGGTATAAAGAAAATTGTTTGGCGATTCAATAAACGAAACAGACCTTTGTGCTTAAAAGTTTGAATCTAAAAGCTAAAAAGGATTTGCCAAAGCTTCTACCAAAATATGCCTGTTTTCTTTCTTTTTTTCAGATGGATTTTTGGGAATCTTCTCATCGTTTTGCCTTGCCAATGGATCTGATCAAATATATTATTGTAGCTAGTTATGAGCAAAAGCATTTAAAAGGATTTTTACTTCCCAAGGATTATGGGTCAGACTCAAATGTGTTATTTAATCTATTTGGGGGAAAAAAGGTTTCTCATGAACAGTTTTCTTCATCTGTTTTTGATGCATTTGCTAAGAGTCATCTCCAAATTCTGGTTTCTGTCTTTTCCAAACAACCTGGAGCACCATCAGATAATTTTTGATCAGGTTGTAACAAGTCTACAACTTTAACGCTGTTGTTGTGATGAAAATCAAAACAGTTTCCTTATATAAAAGCAACAGATATGTACTTTGAGGTCTACTTTGGGGAGTGGAAAAGAGAAGGTAATACGTTTTTGCCATCATGAAAACACACTTTAAGTTAAGTTGTGTCTTCAGAGGTGAGTAACCAATGGGTTTTCTCGCCTTGCAAGAGTTGTCCATCAAAATATGCAGAAATCAGAAACTTCAAATCAAATGACAACAAAATGATACCATTTCCATACGTGTCATCACACTGAAAACTTAGATTGTTTATGGTATATGCATAAAGGGACTCCTCAGGGATCTGTTATGGGACACCTATAATTTATAACATTTATTCTTGTAAAAATAATCAAGTATGATTTTATGCAGATACCACAATTTGTTATTTGACAGTCTTCGCATATGCAGTCATACAACCAACTAGTTGGATTTCTGTAGGTGAAAATCAAACGCTTTATCGTATGTAAATGAGGCAAAGTTTACGCTCTAAGGAAATGCCAGGACTGCGATCTTAGCCCTAGAAATGGCTGGGACAGCAATGCCTCTTTTCAAGTGTACACTGCCATCTTGCCTCCTTGAGTCACAATGTTTATGGTGCATTTGTTGTGTCATTGTCAAACATGGGAATGTAGAGCATATGAATTGAGTGTGACAATGTGTGTCCCTTCTTACCAACATATATGATTTTGAATAGGCCAATAGGACATGACATTGCCTTTTGCTGATCGTAAATTACAATGCAGCCTTCTGCAATTGTCAAATCTGAACATTGCTACCATTTGATTTGTAGGCAATGTAACAGACTTTTCAGTGAGTCATCAATGGCACGTTTTAGCAGCAGAAAGACTGGAGTTATCTCCCTATCTTCATCCTGCCTCCATTCCAATCAGTTTGTATCTGCTTTTTAGGTGTATCAATGGTGGCTTGTGGTAATTTTGAATCTTGGTTGACAAATTAAACCGCAAAGTATATAACCTTTCATGCTGTTGGTCCTACCATGTTCAGCGCGCAACAATGCAGCTTGTAATACACACAAGATTACCAGCAATGGCAAGCTCTGATTGAAGTGATGAGGTTAGACTTTAATTCCATATTGGCCCTTGGAGATTTGCTTTTAATACTGGTTTGATGCCTTTATTTATCCTTTCACCATTTTCTCAGAAGAATACTTTGTTGCCTTTGATGACAGATCCTTGACAGCCTAATTGCTGCTGTTGAAGCTAATTATGCAGATTTAAACATGCTGTCACTTCAAAACATCTCACTGATGCCACTCTTGTCAGTTTATGACAGTGCCATCAGTTTGTTAAGTATAATTTCTGACTTTTCTGTCTGAAACTGCCCATGAATAATACTTGTGGTCACGATTTATGAGATCCAGGGGATCTATGTACTTTCATTCTAACTTTCAAACATGTGGGCGATGTCTTAGTTTCATGGCCTCGAGAGCAATTACACCAGAACCTGTGTATTGGCCGGTTGTTTACTACATTTCTTTCAGGAATAATGGCCAAAAATATAAATTCAGCTTTATTTGAATTTTCATAAAATCATAGCAGTGGGCCGGATGATCCAGAGGAACCTACAAGACAAGAGAGCTCACAAGCTCTCAAGGAGATTTAAGAGGAGGATGAGGGAGAGATAGGAGCCAGTTCCCCCCGGACGTCTAAGCCTATACCAGCATAACTAGGTGGTCCATACCTGCGCCAGCCATGACTAAAAGCTTTATCAAAAAGGAAGGTTTTAAACCTATTCTTGAAAGTACAGTGTGTGTCTACCTCCCGAACCCTGACTGGTAGATCCAAAGGAGAGGGGACTGACAACCAAAGGCTTTACCTCCCATAGTACATTTAGAGACTTTAGGTACCACAAGCAGGCTTGCATTCTGGGAGCGTAATGGTCTGAAACGGTAATACGGTCCTATTAGCTCTTGAAGATAAGATGGTGCCTGACAATTAAGAGCTTAGTAAGTGAGAAGAAATACTTTAAATTATTGTCAAGATTGTATAGGGAGCCATCACAGGGAAGCCAATACAGGAGTATTGGTCCCTTTTCATAGTTCTAATCAGTACACGGACTCCTCCTATGGTTTTGAACATTGAGCTCTGCATTATAGCATATATAAATGTTGTGTTTGCATGGCATTTTCATGACAAAATTTATCCTCTGGGAGCTGAGGATTCAGGTTTAAGATGGTTAACAAGGTTTATTTTAGGGCATATTTCAAGGCCTTGTATGAGCCAAATGGTGTTTGGCTGTGTGCCATTGTGTGCCCTCTACCTTTCAGAGTAAAATATAACTTTTTGGCCATTGGACAAACAAGTCTTGTGTGGCATCCCCCTTTTACTGCGGTAGGTTGACCTTGCAGGGTCTCACAAAGCCCAGACCCCCGCTGTAAAATAAACATCTTAAAGTACAAACCTCTCCCATAAATACTAGTCTTTAATCCGTCTGAATCCCCCTTGCAACGGCAGACAGACCAATCCCCCCTCCACTTCTCCCATAGAGAAACACAACCCTCTTAAGCTCACTCAAATTTCATCCCTCTCAAGTTTTGCCTTGAGTCTCATTTTCACTGTCCAGGGATTGAGAGCTGCCATCTGTCTGGGTCATCCACGCCCGGCTGCAAACTTTTGACTCTGGAGGCTTTTTGATCACACACAGTCTCTTGGCTTATTGATATTCAAATAACCCTCACAGGGGGATTTTTTTTCAAAGCGCCGCTAAAAGATGCATTAGCGGTGGAGAAAATGGGATTCCGTTCTCCATTTTACAACTTAATATCCCAATCTGGAGGATTTCAGATCCGAACAACAGTGTGATTAGGGTTTTCATTGCCAATAATGAAAGAATTGTAATAGTGGTCGTGGTCCATGGGGTTCATGCACACTGTAAACTAAAAAAAGGTTGTTAATTCTGGTTAATTCCTCACAGACTTGTTTCTTCCTCTTTCCATTTTGAATTCTGTCTTTTGATTCCAGCTGCCTGCCTGGAAGAGAATGACAAAACACTGGAGGAGCATTTGTTAATGTTGATGAGGTCATTTGTGAAACTTGAAAATATTTGAGCTTAAACAGTTTTAAATGTGTAGTTTTGTACTTTTGTGATGATGGCATTGAAGTATCAGACATTTTTACTTATTTCCACTGGGTTATATCCACACTTTGACACCATGCTAGCAGCTATATGAATCTCTTTTTTACGCTCATGTAAGCATGTAGATCTTAACCAGTTATGTTTGTACCATACACATTGTACTTGCTAGCATATTACATTTTCTTATAAGCAAGAAACATGTACAAAGTAGCAAAGGATGATGTCCAAACCCAAGGACCATTTTAGCCAATCCATCCAATATTTGACAAAGTATTTTCTTGTAAATCAAATGGGATGGACCAAAAGACTATCAACAGACATTGCAAAGCAATAGCTTGGCCAAAGTTACTTATTTTGGACGGATACTAAAACTAAGGCGAGAAAAACAACCCAGGCAGCTCCTGCATGAGAAAACATTGTATAAAAGCCATAAGACTGCTAATGATCTACTTCTGTGTGATTGTGGGGGCACGTTAAGCACTCACTGGCTTTATTGCCATTTTCATCTTGGTCACGTCCAGCTTTCACAGTGAAGAACCCTGCTGAGATAATAGCAGTAATGATAATTATGGATGTGATATCTCAACTGGAGATGATCACCATTTGTTGCATTATACTGTCTCAGTGCATAAACCCCTGGACATTTTCTTCTCACGAGTATTTAGGATGCTAATTTGGTGCAGCCATCATTATAGCAAATTTTAAAAATGGAGGCCAATTAGGCCCATTGAAAATAAAGGCAGACTGATTCTTCTGCCTCTTATTCACCATTTGATATGAATACTCTCTGCATGAGCTCACAGCCTAAATGGCTACCTCTTGCTCCCCGGCTCCATTAATACTTCTATAACTTTCCGACGCTCGTTCATGCATTACACACTGACAACAAAGGCTACATGTAAGTTTTATTTGGGAAATTATCTCTTGATCACGAATCTTCTGTTCTGTCTTGATTCTACATTCAAGGCAATTCTTCCAATTATAGCCTGAAAAGTCTTTGTAGGCGGTGAATTTCAGAGGTTTATTTCCGGCCACAAGTTAAGGCTTGTGATTGAATTGGCATTAAGCGTAACCATTTAATGAATGTATCTTATTTGAGGTCATCATTTAAATCAGGTGACACAATGATCTGTTCTTTCTGTTCTTGCTACAGCTTAGTATCACATTCCCAAAGGGGCTATAAGGCAAAGTATCAATTGAAAGCAGGAATGTGTGGAACAGCAGATAAAAAAAAGGGCCTGGGGTGATGTCACGCTCTGGAGGGTGACACAGTCGAAGACTTGGCTCCTCTAAGAAAGACAGAGCAGAAACACTGACCCAACTATAAAGCCCCTGAATCCTCCAGGAACAACTTCCTTATGCTTTAAAATGGGGCCGAAAAGACAGTAAGACATTTTCCGGTGATGTATTAGCAAAGATATATCTCCAAATTCTGTTCCAACTCGGCTGGAAAGGAGGCGAAACTATCACCGGCGGGGGTTTGATTTACCTCGGGTGAACTGCAGCAATGTTGCAGTACTCTTCTTAATCTGGACAAAGCATCCCACTTACCTTGCACATACTTCCAAATAAAAGTCAAGCTTTCCATTAACCACCTTTAGACCTCTTTCTTTTGTATTTCAACCCATCTCCTGTTTCGCTTTTAAAGCATTATTTAACACCCGCTCAACTCCCACTCCAATCTGTTGAAAATGAAGGGCCTTAGGTGATGTCAAGGGCTATTGAGAGTATATGTCTAAAGGTTTTTTGTGCCAGCTCTGCAGAAACCCTGTAACTTCCTAGCATTACCAAGGGATTTGTGTCCTGGGAATGTGTACATAAAAGAGCAAACAATAGGTCTTTGGATCTCTTTCACCAGCCGGTCAGGTACAGTAAGGTAGCTCGGCAGATGGGCTATGAAATAAGTTTACAGCCATAAAATGCCACGCTAGCTCGCAATGATGATTTCTATGGTGTGTCGCAGCTTTCAGATACTGGACGCACTGACTCATTAAGCTAATTTATTACCTAATACGCGCCATTTATTGCCGCAATTAAATATGCTGTGTAGCAGTTCAAGACAACAACATAAGTTGACGTGTTGGGCTTAAATCATGGTTCCCATTCATCTTTTGCTATTTTACTATGTACTCCTTTAGTTTTTTTGTCTTGACTTTCTCATTTACCTCGTTGCCATTATAAGCTACTGTTTGTATTTGTTAAGACGAACAAATAGAATGTACAATTGTGCCATCAATCGTAGTTAGAAAATGTGCAATACGCCTTGTTAGTGCTTTCTTTTTCTTTTCTTTTTTGTCTTTTTGATTTTGGTCAACTTGGGATTCCTTTGTCACCCCCATACAATTGTTTCTGTCTTTCCATTTTTAAGCCTCTTTAGACAGATTTTTTTTCCTGTCAGTCTTTCACTTAGTCATTGTCAGAACTCCAGATGTTTCACATCCATCTTCTAAAGGAAAAAAACTCCATCCTCATCGTGGTTGACAGCCCTGCTGTTTGGTTACTGTTTTTTTTTTTCTAAATCGGTTCCTGGCAATGACAAAAAATGTTCAAAAACAAAAAAACCTTCCCTTGTCATATAGAATTAAATGAAACCAAAGTTCAGTGATATGACAAAAAACTCACCAAATTATGTCAGAATACTCTCTTAAAGATTCCAAAAAGATGTCCGGACAAGCCACATGTGATGTTCTCCTTAATAATACAGATTTATATTCCTGTTGGCACGACCGACCACGGTGAGCTGAGCACAGCAATCTGGCCCAAAGAGAGACGTCACCGTGCATTATGGTACTAATGACTCAGTAGAAAGGACAGGCGCTGGCAATTAGAGGTATGTGTGGATGTAGACATAAAACACAGCCTCTTATCTGCTGTTACATTGTGTAGAGGGAGGAAAATAAAGAGGACTGGATTGCTTGGACCTGCGGTTGCATTGCTGGCAATGGAGATGCAATGGGATAATGATTGTGCCGTTTGTGCCAAAGTGGGAAAAAAGAAAATTGAGGTGGAAAGAAAGTGGGAAACAGTGATAGTGTAGAGTCCCTGTGGTAAACTTCCCTCCTTTCTTTTGCTGTTATTTAGTGAGACAGGTTATAGAATGTGCAGGGTTGAAATCGAGTTCATTTGAATAATTAATAACATAAGACGACTGCTTAAAAAAAGGGATACTGCAATTTTTATTTTACATCCAAATAAATCAAAGTAATCTCATAGGTACTCGTACACTGAAATTTGCATGCATTATTAGGGTCAGACTGATATGTAATTTTTCGGGCTGATATCGATATTGGGAAAGAAAAAAAATCAGATACCGATATATACCCCGATATCTTTCTTTATCTTTTCCAGACCGATATGTGATTTTTGGGGCTGATACCGATATCGATATTGGGGAACAAAAAAAATCCAATACCGATATATCCGCCGATATCTATGTTTGATCTGTAGAGATATAAACACATTTATCGTGTTGATCTCTCAAATGCTATTTGACTGGTGAATAAATCTAGTAATATTGGCACATCTGTGATAAAATTAGCCGAAACTGATTGTCAATGGATCTGCCGATATCGCCCAATATTGGCCAATATTATTGGCTGGTGGATAAATCGGTTAGACTTTATACATAATAATGTAGGCAAAAAGCATTAATGTTAGAAGAATGTGTGCAGCATCTGGATATCTTTAAAACGTGATCAAAAGGAAGTTATGAATCTGGAGAACATGTGAATTGTGAAACCTTTGCCAATATCCTCTAAGACAACATTGTTTTTCGAACAGCATGGATTTTTGTGTTACTACAGCAACAGCAGTGGTTGATATGGGAAAACTGCATGCCACGGTGAACATGTTGTGGGAGAGAGCAAAAGAGACAAAAACGAAGTGGAGGCCGGCGATTTTGGCTTTAACAGTCATTTGCATAAACTCACACAAAAGTGCAGGACTGTAGGTGGATCTCTTGAATATGTATGCCTGTCATAAAAAAGCAAACAGATACATCAACTTCTCATGCTACGAGCTATGCCTGACTGTAGGAAGTGCTATTGTAAATGCAAGGACTATTATGTTTGCTTGGAGCGCACATTTCCCTTGGGATCACTAAAGACCCTTGGAGATATATGAATTCCAACACCTTTCTTTTGCAAAAGTCTGCATCACAGCTGCAGAAATCCATGCAGCCAAGGCTTAATGCATCAAAATATAGCTATTTTGGGGTATCTATATATAGCACCAACCAAAACACAAGTGTCTTTGGTGGCGTCGTTCATTGCTGACACTTGGTAGTTAAGTTGCAAAGTGCCACTGCTTAATTCATTCGTGCATTCCCATGCAGCACAACTAATATGATCGCTTCCTCCATTTCCGACTGTCTTATCAGCACTGTCAAGACGGTTTAATGTCAATGCCACAAATTTGTGTGTCAGGAGTTTAACTTTTTGTGAAAGCCCGGCACTAATGTACTCAGTCTCTGCCATCAAATCCACTTATGCGGTGACGTTGGTCCACAAAAAACAAAAAAAAAACAGAAGTGTGACTGGACTTTAAGAGCCAAGTTCATGAACGTCAGAAATAAACAAGGTAAAAATAAGCTGTGGTAACTTACCTGTGGAAATATCTGTGTTAAAAATGCACCGTGCAAGAATGGCTTTGCAAACGCCAATCCCATTCGTTCTTATTTACATGGCTGGGGCCCTTTCCGAATTGTCACAGTTCAGCGTGCAGTACGTACTTTTCAGTAGGGAGTTTCAGTATACTGAACTTTTGTGGTCATTCAGTATGCATTTTTTGGGTCCACCTCAGTATACTGAACATTTCAGTATGGATACTAACTTCCGGGTTTCATGCAGTATGGATCGGATGCGTGCTTTCAGGAAATGAATTGTATTTTACCACCCACAATGCTGGGCGAAATTAAACGTAAATCGTCACGTCACGTCCGCCTCCAAATCAAAACAAATGAACGTGGATGAATTGAATCAATTTTTAATTTGTTTACCTGACTGTATATGTGCATTAGTCTTCTTGAATAAAGCGAAACAAAAAAAAAAAAAAACAGGTGGATGAGGCCGGTTCGGGTAACGTAAATGACGTCACTTCCATACTGAATGAATCAGATGAAGTAGGAACAAATATCTGCCGACTGTGCATGCCTACTGAATAGTAGGTACTAACAGTATACAGCACGGATAGTAGGTACTGTCTACTGCCTACTGCCTACTGAAAGATTGAGTAGGTACTTGGCAATTCGGATACAGCCCAGGTTCCTTGGGTTCTCTGTGACATGGTGCGACCCTTGCAGGACCTTAGGTCTTCAACCAGGTTTAACACTGCTGGGAACTACCATAAAAGTACCATACTGGACTACCTCCTTTGGCTTGACATGCTTTTCCATAAAGGGAGCCAAACTTTAAACAAACTAAAGTTTCCAGCATTTCCAACAAAATGAATGAATTCCTGAAAGCGACTCAATCTTGTTGTCATGTGCAGGAGTGTTGTGGGACAGTGTGGGGGTTGGGAATGCGATAGTGCAGTACATTGGAAAGCTGTTGTTCAATTCTTTATGTATACCGCATCTGTCCCTGCCAAATAATCCAATAATTGAGTATCTGTAAAATACTTAAGGGTATTAACTCCTAACTACCTCAGGATGGTAGATATGTTAGTGTTGTCTCTTAAGTCTGCATAATTTCATAATGTCAAAGAAGATTGCAAGAAACAAACAAATTCAAAAACAAATCTTGTGTTACTACACTTAGGTCATCTGGGGCCCCTTTGGGTGTGGGGCCACAGGTTGTTATCTTGGGTTGCTTGCTTTGCCTTAAAGCACACTGACAATGCAGCTTAGCTATGTGCAAAACTTCTGATTGACATGGGAGTAAAAAATAAACTTGGACTTGTTGGCTCATGCATAGTTAAAGAGCTGTTGGGTGGCAGGCCTTGCATCATACACATAAGGTATACTGTTGGATTTCTATATAGGTAGTGCTTTGTTTGTCCTTTGGAAAACCTGATCATCCAGAAGCTGCGTTTGATGACGCTGCTGGAGCAAAAGGGGCAGTACCTGTTTTATCTTGAACGGCACATGTCACATGCTCTCTCACAAACAGCCTAAGGAGACAGTAGTTTGATTCATGAGTCATGAGAGTTGAGAAATGATTTTTATTGTTCCCAGTTTTAAGATCCGGTGCAGAACGATCGTAAATAAGTACATGTCAAATTATTTATGGTGTAGTTTGTCGAGTTTGGGATTGAAACCAGTTGACTCTCCGCGGCTAGAAAGCCTGACTCCATGTTGTCAAGAAACTTGCAGGCTAATTACTGTTTGCGAGGCGAGGGCGATGGAAAGAATGGGGCTTACTTTGTTTGTCTCTGTTTTTCTTCAACTGGCCTACCATGCTTGAGGCAGAACTAACAATACACCGCAACAGTGATGGTTTCCTATGAGTTGACATTTAAGCAAGGCAAACACTGTGCCAGGGATTAGCTGTCCCAAAGCTGCAGTCTATTGTGATAAGACAAATTGGGAATCTCCGAGCCAACGTATCCAGTTGGGCCCAATTTGGCTTACCTGGGTTAGGTGGCCTTCAATTTGTCATGGGCTCAAAGAGGGCTTTAAGACAACTGGTGTTGGGGCCCTATGTTGGAAATCCAGAAGAATGTACGCCAATAGCCATATCGTTATAAGCACCTGTCTAATCAAATGCAATCCAATGGCAGCTCTGGCATAAACTACACTTTTACCAAGCTCCTACATTTTCAGTTTTTGTTGGCGTGGAGATGATAACTGTACTTTATATTTATAACATATTCCTGTACACCACCATCTCCACCAACAATGACCTCACCAACAACCTTAAAGTCAGCTATCACCTTTGTTACCATGCCAACACAAACTGAAAATGGAGAAGCATCATAAAAGCAGGATTTCTGGTAAAGTTAAGGTATTTGATTGTATTTGAAAGCAAAGGTAGTCACCATGTTATTGCTGATTTGTGTACATAGGCATTTCATTAAGAAAACCAACACTGATAACGATATGGGTAGGTTTTTTTTTGGTTTTTTTCGCAACGGGGCTCAATACACTCATATGGGCCTTGTATTCCATTAACCAATGAGGGGGCTTGTGGGCGTGTACCGCTGTGTCCCGCTGGACAGCTTAACAGTCACATCTGCAGAATGTGTCAAGTCCATTTCTTTGACTTGTCCAAATATTTGCGTCATACTGCTCTTGAGTGGTCCTGGTTCAGCCCTTGATGGACGCACAAAGACAACAATGGGCCTGCCACCTGTGCACCTTGGGGCAACTTTGAAACCCAGCACTGTGTGGGTAGATATCGGCAAGTGCTCACCTGGACTCTACTCTAGCCTAGAGGTCCTTTTAAAAACATGCATCAAGAACATCTTTGATTCTTGCTTGCCAAATGATGGAACAAGCTTCATGCTGTGGGATGATCAAATTGAAACCCAAGATGTGTTTTTGGACTTGATCTGACAGGGCAGTATGTGCAGTTAATTACTCTGAAAAGAGATGCTACAAATACAAGTGGAATTTGCCACTCGCCGTCTGTGTAGTACAAAAAATATATATGCAGTTATTTCTTATGCTGTTTGCAGCATCAAATTTATGCCGGACTTTGATGTTCCACATTTAACTCGGAATGATCATATTTGCATTTTTGCACCGTGCAGACTGCAGACTGCAGCAAAAGTCTGATTCTTGATCTAACTTGGACTTTTTTTCTTTTCAATATAGCGGTTTGAAAATGAAAGCAAACAACAACAAAAAAGACACATGAAAAGAGCGAAACCTTGTGATTTGGTTTGTACTTTCAAGTGAGTCCAAAAGTTTTTGCACAAGAAAGAGCAGGCAGCCGAAAGATGAAAAATGAAGACAGAACAAAGGAGAGTCGAATTTAAAGGAAACGGTAACTCAAGATTATCTTCAGGAGGAAAAACAATGCAGAGCTGCAGAGCTGAACATACATCACCCTGACTCGCAGCATTTCAATTACACAGAATGTCTTATGGCGCTGATTCTTTAAGGCTCACTTACTCTCAAGCTTTCATAATGAAGTGCGATCAAGACCAAGTGTAATGTTTGGGCCCTCGGCGTCTCCTGGAACATGTGCATTTTAAAAGTCATATCGCCCGGATCCCCCCCCAGCAAATGGAAGATGACACATTGTTGTCCCCGCTGTGAATAATAATTAGCCGCTGGCGGCATGCGAAACGAGGAAAATAATAATTTGCAAAAATCAGATAGAAGTGGGTGTAACGTCTGCGTCTTCATCATTACCTCCTGCAACAAGTGTGTTGCTCCTGCAGCCGCTGGCGTCAATAACACTTTTGTTCTTTTACATTATTAACTCATATTCGGCGCCGTGCAATCAGGAGCGTAAACTGAATTCAATAGTCGGGGGTTTCTTTGCAGAGGCGATACATCAGTCAGTGTGCAAAACTCTGACCTGAAGCAACCCAACAAGCTTCTTATCCCTCACTTGTGTGACACAGAGAGGAAATAGGGGGACTTTTTTTTTTTTTTTTTCCTCCAATACGTAACTGAAGATAAGGATTCATGCCTTGTGCTGCCACTTAAAAGAGAAAGCCTTGAGATTCTTCCCCCCCCCCATCCCGCCAGAAGCTGCACTGCTGTCACTGTATGCTCTTGCTTTCAGATCTTGATGCAAGCACCGGAACAAGACAAGTACAGAAGCTGCATGAGTCACTGGAAATGAGTGAGATTGAGCGGGTTGGAGGGCGCCGGTGGCTTAGTGGTTAGTGCGCAACCCTCGTGTACTGAGGCTGTACTCCTTCAAGTAACCCAAGGTTTGAATCCAACCTGTGACTCCATTCCCTGATTTCTGACTCAACCCACTTTCCTATATTTTAAAAATAAAGCCTTAAAAAAACCTTTAAATGCTCTGGTTTGCATGTGCTATATTTGTTTGCTGGCTGGCAACTCTGCTGACTGATATTCTGAAGAGCCACAATGCATTGTGGGACAGTTTAGTGTGATTTGTGAGATGCAGCATCATACTTAAAAAATAAGGCTGCTCACTACATATTTGGATTTGGGGCAACCGATGACTTTTTATTTTATCTTAGTTCGGTAGTTTTTGGCTTAGTTCATGTTAGCACAACTTGTTCCTGAGGTCTTTTAAAGACTTGGGCGAAAATGTTGTGTTGTCTACAGACCTTCTTTTTTTTTTTTTTTTTTTACTCCCACCATTTTTCTATCCTCTGAGTTTTAACAACGGTGAAAACTCTTGATATTTCATAGTTACAATATGTACCACCAGTCTTGAGCGGGATTTCTTCCTCTATTGACCATAGTAGACCATTCTCTTCCAGTATGGCTGATTACATTAATAATTTCTTGTTCTTTACATAAAACCAGCCCTCTGAAATATAATTTTACATTTTCCCCAATTAGTATTATTATAATCATTATTATTACGTTGCTGAATTTCGTCTTTTTTTTTATTTTTAATTATCTATTTTTTTTATTTAATTTAAATGTATTTTTCTTTGTGTGACTTCCGTGGATAATACATCAATGGTCACTCTCAACACGTATTTCGTATTTCACTTATTTCATTTAATACCCGGTTATATTTCATCTTTCTTGAACTGTGACATACTATTATTGTTATTTTTATTATTATTATTTTACTTAATTTTACTATAATCATTATTAGATATGAAACATAGTATTTTTATTTTCTTGTCATTTACATCATTATTTATAGATTGATTTTTTGCTCTTTTTGTTTGTTTTATTTATTTATTTATTTTGATTTTGATTTACAATGTTATTCCCTTTATTCCTTTCTATGTTCATTCTTTATTTGATTGTTTTTTTGTTTCGTTTTTAATTATTGTTTTTCCCTTCTTCCAAAGTTTTCGGCTACATGTTACTTCCAATCCATCATAAGACATCATAATTAGTATTACATATTTATTATTATTATCCCTGTTTCCCCTTTCTTTTTTACATACTGCTCTTTCCTCTCTCACACACACACACACACACACACACATACACTCTGTCACACCACCCAAACAAATCACCACAGAGCTGTTTTTGTTGCTCAAGAGGGAGGGGCATGACAATAACAATACAGGGGGGCTCCCTCCTCTGGGTCTGGTGGTCCCTCCCTCTCAAGTGTGTGCTCTTTAAACAGCAATATAACATACATACTGCATTTGGGGGGCGGGCTTCCCTCTGCTGGGCCTGGTGGCCCCTCCCTCTCATGTGTGCTCGCAGAACAGGCCGGGTCCTGCAAGCGACAAGTCCCTTTCTGAGGGTCTGGCCAAAGAAAAGAAAAGAAAAATAATAGCTTTGCCTCTCCCTCCATCCTTCCCCCCCAATCAAATAACTCTCAAACCAACCCCAAAACCCCGGCTGCAGTCAACTTCCGCTAAAACATAATCATTACACAAACTCTCACCTCTCACACAACATTGGTGAACATCAACATATTCAACACATACACACTGCTCAACTCCTCAACTCTCTTCTACCTCTCAAGTCCCCTTTACTAAGCACCTTCTCTCCCTCCCCTTCTCTCTTTCTCTCTATCGCTTCTTTCACTTTTTGTATCCTTTCTTAGGTATTTCATACAGGGTTGTAGTTTTTCTGTTCGTAGTATGATGTGTGTCTATTGATGTCTTAGTATTTTGCTGTCTTTATTTGTTTTATTTAATTTTTTACTGTATTTTGGAGTCGTTGCCCTGACCTTGTCTGTTTGTTTCTTTTGTGCCTAATTTGTATATCACCAGTTTGTCACTTTATTGCACCTAATAAAAATAATAATTATAATAATTTCTTGTTCTGGTTGGGCTTCTTTTCCAATCATGACAGCCATGTCAACAATGTCAATATTCAGACACCCAAAAGTTGTATTTCACGCCATGTTTCCATGATACCCAGTTCATTTTGGTTATTTTCTAGAGCTCTCAACTGGCTTGTCTTGTTATAGGTTGGATAACAACCCTGGGTTTGCTGTGATGATGAGTCAATTTCTCTAGAGTTTGAGAAAACTGCTTAGTCACCGTTGGGAAAACTCAAGTTATCTTTGTGAGATGTATAAATTGAGATTCCTGGATTGGGGAAAAATGTAGATGTTTTTATGGGAAAATTGGGTTTGATCAAATTTTTCGATCTATAGAACTATGCTTTGTAAACTTCCCCTTCCACGACCTTATCAGCCATTCCAACCACTGCAATCGATTCATTAGTCGACGCATTGAAACAGGAAGAACAACTGATTCCGACCAATTCAAACGGACACAGCTGTGCATCCCTGCCCCATCCCGTCCCGCCCCGCCCCGCCCTCCCCCCCATTCCGCACAGTCGGAACTCATTTCAATTAGGGTTGCGGCTGGCAGAGCTAATCACACATCGCTTCTAAAAATGAACTGCATTTCTGAGAAGCTGCTGAGCTTTGAATGAGGTGACCGTGTCTGCCGGAGAAAAGCTTAAATGGAAAAATGCAAATATCAAAAAAGGGAAGCAGACATCTCGATTTTTGCATTTCATCATTCAGCCCAGTTGTATCTTTTTGATTAGTCAGTCCAATCAGCGTGGCCGGTGGATGATAGACTCCCCACCCTCATGGGCCACCATACTCAAAAATTGCAAAGACTAGATCGAATTAAATACAACCATGCAATGACTGACATTACAATATGTTGCGTGTTAGTTTTTTTCCCCCAGTTGCAGGCATAGTAGTGATTCTAATTTAAGCAAAGTGGAAGCACAGATGTAAGAAAGACCTTACTTGACGAATTTCCAAAATAAATCTTTTTTAACATTCCAGGGCTGTATCAGTGAGTATCTGCAGATGGAGATAGACGGAAGCTTCCTGATTGTGGCACAGGGGTGAATGCGGCATCAAGATGTAGGAAAGTTTCCCTTGAAGCCCTTTGAAGTTCAAGGGAAACTGTGGGACCAGCGCTGGAAGCAAATGCTCTCTCTCTCGCTTTTTTTTTTTTCCAGCTAAGAGCAGACACACTTATAAGATACCAACATGAAAGCAAACAGAGCCGCGGGGGGAACAGAGCACTGTTATTGTACAGAGATGGGTTCTTCTTGTCAGACTATTGAGTTGTTTACATCCAAAAATTTTGACAAAAGCCGCCGCCCTCAAACACTGGCAGGATTCCACATGACCTGTAGTGAGGAGGAGGAACAGCAGAAAACTTTGTGAACAATCTTTTTTGAGACTAATGTAAGAGTCTGGGGAAATTGTTCTTACATATCGAGGAATCTGCAAAGGGTTGACACTAACTTCAACCAAAAAAATGTACATATAATAGTAAAATCATTTTTATTTTTGAATGAAAAAAACATTTTCTTGAATCCAGATTTATTTTGTACTTCCATATAGGAAACTTGAAATAGAGCCCGACCGATTTATCAGCCAGTCGATAATTTGGCCGATATTAGCATATCCAGAGATCGTATCGGCTAATTATATTGCAGATATTCACCAATTTAGGGGATTTTTTCACCAGTCAAACAGTTAATTTTGGTATCATTATATTACACTAGCAGTTCTCTTTCTGTCTGTCACCAGCAGAGGGCGCTATATGGATTACAACAAGCATTATGACTCTCCATAGTGTCAAGCGGTGATGCACTAGCATGCGCAGTTACTTTCCAGTTGAATGACCATCTTGTCTTCATTACACATCTTTTTCACAAGTGTCTGATAACTGCAATTGAGTGGTCAACACAAGAAATGTGTGCATACCATATAAATCAAACTCTCCCTCTGTTCAGTGTGTCAGAATAAGCTAGTTAAAAGCTATTCAGACCAAAACCGTTTTTGAACCAGACTGTCAACATGTTTAATTCTCCTGTAAAAATGGGTATGTATATTAAAGGGTTTGAAGCAGTGCCTGTTGTTGAGGAGTCTCTTGAAGTGATCATGTTTTGGGGGGAGGGGCTTGGGTAATTTGTCAGTCAGATTGTTTCACAATCTACCTTACTCTTGCTGGTTCCAAAAGAGTTGCCCTTCCCAGCTTCAAAAAACCATTAGCAAATCATTTGCTTTCAATCACTGCAGCCTATTGACATCCCCAAAGGCTGTCACCACAGCAATTTAGCTTGTTTCAGGGGGATTTCTCCCATCAGTCTCCTGTGTAGGAGGGGAAATGGATGCTAATTAGGGCTTTTACCCGCTGGTTAACCCTTTGGTTTGATTTGTGCAGTGGGTTTAATCCAATCTGGCCTTCCTATTCTACCTTCTTCTGATAAGTGGCTTGCATCTTCTGGAGTGGCCATGGTTCCCTTTTGACCTGAATTCTTCTGGGAAAAGAATCAGACCTTTGTTTCTTCCTCTTGGAGTTGTAGGTGTCCGCTCTAACAGTTGTTTTAAGACAGTTCTTGACACCTCTGACTTTTTCTGTTGCTTCGGGCTACTGGTTAAACATTTGTTGCTCAGTACACCAATGGTTTCTTTCTTCTTAAGGGCATTCTAAAATAGTTCCATTGGCTGTGGCAAATGCTTGTTCAATTGCTCCCATTGATTTTTCAGTTTCCCTCAGCTTCAATTAACTGTTTGCCTCTCTCCCATAGACAGCACTCTGGTTTTCTTTTTTGGCTATAAATGTAATATGTGCAACAGAAGCTGAAAGTGGGATCACATTCAGAGCTATTTACTGTATGAATAATCAATGTAATAGGACACACCTGAGCTACATGAGACACCTATCTAAAAGGATTTGGTCTTCTAGTTCCAGGGACTTTTTGTGCCATTCTTACCTTTCAAATTCAGACAAAATGTTGGACTCTCACCATCAACTAGTTCACATTTGGTTGGGTTATCACCCAACAGCATTGTGTGTATTTTTGGTGATCCGCACCCAACATTAGCAACTCACTGCGCTAAGCCTTTTTGCCAGGCATAACACAGACAATGAATGGGTTTGAGAACGGCGCACAGCACCCACTGCGGCCTATTTGAAAGGCCATTAAGCAGGTCTAATGATTAGAGAGGGAGGTGTTCATGAATGTCACGTACCTTCAATGCAAAGCAACATCCCTTGGAAAAACATCTCATCTCACATCTCATCTTTGTATTACACAAATAAGCTTCCTATTTTAAGACTTCCTGGACTTTTGAATTTGCCTACATTTGACTACAGCCACCATACAGCGTACCATTGTTTGGCTGGCTTCCACCGGCATGAATATGTTTAATTTCTGTGGTATCAGCAGGGGGGCTGGGTAATTAGCATGAAAAGAAAAGACAAAAGGAACAATGAAAAAGAAAAGAGCAACTCCTACTCAAACTTTCCAAAAAAATCAAATATGTAGATGATTGACAAGTCATCTCTTGTTCTGGGCACTTCATCGCTTTGACGTCTCTCTAGCAGGCAGAAAAACTTTACTTAGAAATCCTTGCAAATTACTACTGGACTGAATTGACATAAAACTTGGTGGTTCGAAAAATATGACATTCTCCCTCGTCTGACAGTACCAAACAAATGTTTTCTGTTAGGGTGTTCCAACTAATCATTGAAGCTCTGTTTTCTTTCCACAGAGGAAAAACGTTCAAACACCAGACTGTGTGGCTGTGCCATTCCATCAAATTGAGTTTTTCTTCATGTTGTGTTAATCATTTCACACTTTCCCCCCAAAATGTAAGCCAATCTGAAAAAACTTTGTAAAGTTTGGGATCACAGCATTGAAGTTTGGTGCGTTTCAACTGTGTTTGGCTGCAAACTGAGTCGGCTCAGTGGGGATCAGGGAGCGTTTTTAACTCTGTAAACTTAAAGGGTTCCTGTGGAGTCTTTTATAAACAAACTGTTGTCTGTCATTTGGCCAAAGACATCTTTGAGGTGAAACTACAAGTTCTAACAACTGCTTGTTTAATTGCTAACACCACTACAGTCCTATTGCCAACAAGACTCAACAATATTGGACAAATCAGCTAAACCAAACCCAAATTTAAAGAACCTCAACAACTAAAGTATGCTTAAGATACTAGAAATGAGAATGGCTATTGGCTGGGGCATGCTGGGTTCGATCCCCAGCTTCTGCAGCCGCGTGTCCAATATGTCCTTGGGCAAGACTTTGTCGGCGGTTAGGCACTTGAGCTTGTATCGCGATTTTTTGGTCTTCTTTTTCAAAACTTGTAGTCTTTATTTCCAGACCACTTTCTCAGAATTTGCTCACATCCCTCTGGAGCCACAAAAGCCTTCAAAAAATGCATTCTTCCACACATGCAGTAGTACTCTCCAAGTCCTGTAAACAGAAAATGTGTTGCCCTTTTAGGATACTGGGCTGGTGTCCTTATGTGCATGCAAACACAGCATGATACAAGTAGATGCAAACAAAACAGCGACTTGTTCCCCTGGACTTCAAAGCACTCCTTTAACTTAGGAGAAATTCACACTGTGAAATATTCAGTTCAGGCTTTAAGGATGCACCAATTGAGGGCCCAGGCTCGTTTTGCAATTTGTGTCACTTTAACTTTGCCTGTCATCCCGTCTCCTATTTTATCTCCATCCCCAAAGAATGCCACTCCAGGGCCCTTCACAGTATCATCACTTTGTTATCGCAACAGACAAGCGCCACAAGCTGCTGGGCAAATCAGACGTCAGATTTTGGAAATCGAAACCACAGGCACATCCCACGGTCAATTTTTGTGGCACAGTGCCGCGGTGGCAGTCTGCAGGCAGGCAGGCAAGCAGGAACATAATGATGTGGAACTGTGTTAGTAAGAGCAATGTCATCAGGAATCACTTTGTATTTTTACATATCAAGCCTAATCCAATTTCTCCTCCGTGTTGCTCTTTTGCTTATTCGTCATCTGATGTTGTTTGCCTGAAAATATGCATGGCAAGTGTAGTCTCCAGGCTGTAGCAGAGTGCGGCCCACACAAGCAGAGAACCGGACTATCATAGATTATCATCAAGGTGACAAATGCGCCAAGAGGGATTTTTTTGTGTGTGTGTGTGTTGGCCTCCCCATGTGCAGGTTACCCTATTAAATGTAGAGTAATACACAAACTCCCCAAAGCCGTTGACCAATATTGAAGGAGTTTGCAGCAGATTTGAGCTACTATACGTCTTGACAGCCGTACAATCAATCCCCTTGCTGATTAAACCGTGCATGCTAATTTGGCTGAGCAGCACAGAATGTAAAGAAGGATGCAGCTGATGCATATTGTCACAGCGTGTGATTGTCTCTGAAAGCATCTGGTGGTTACTTAAAGGCATTCGCGTCCGACTTTATTTTCCTGCTGGGCTTGTTGGCATAATGGGAAGAAATGAGGGGGACAATATGCAGTTTAAGATTATATAATTATAGGAGAATGAACAGTACATGATAGTCAAGATGATTTCCAACCAGAGTAAGCAAAATCATGGTTTTTGGTGGTTTGACAGATTACCTCACCAGAGGTGTTAAGTGATCTGATCCACTCAGAAGAACGTCATGGCCACACCGTTTGCAAATCATGACTGAAGCTAACTGAGGAAGGAAGCGCAGCAACCACAGGAAATGACCGCGACATCATCAATAGTTTTTTACTTTTTCCTTTGCAAATTTTCAGCAAAGTAGTCCCAAAAAGTTGTCATCCAACCTTTTTTAATCCCAGGTTTATCATTCTAAATGAATTATCAATTATGTTTTCAAAATCATGTGGATGAAATATTGGTCTAGCAAAATTTTTTTATCTCCCTTAAACCCCCCCTGGGTTTGAAAACCAACATTACTTAGGAGCACAACTGGCTAGATAATGTCCTGCGTTTGAATAATGCATATTCATGCCCTGGATTCTGCAAGTACGAGTTTGAAGCCTGATGTGCTTTAATGAGCTCGGTTCCTAGGGTGAGCGACTAAATTTCTCATTTGAGTTCCAGACAGAAAAGGTTAAAAGAGTTCTTCACTGCCAGAAAAAAAAAAGAAAGGAAAAAAAACGTGGGCGTTGGGGGCGATGGTGTGTAGACGGCAGCCAAAACCTCCCGCCAGGTTACGGCGCCCGAGTACCACACTTTCACCTTGTAAGCAAACGCACACATATGGACATAAGATGGCCCCTTTTTTTGTTGTTGTTGAATTATTCAAACTGTATCTGTTTCTGAGCTGGAGATTAATATTGCAATATGCTTGTGATTTATTCAGGTTATTTGCTGAGTTAATTGAGTCATGGGAAAGTCCTCAAAGGACAATGGGTTTCATCCAATCCCATCTTATTATATCCGACCTCATAGTCTGCATTAATTGACGGAGCTGCTGGGATTGCGCTCTAATTAAGCATGTGTCAGTTTGACTCTAATGACTTGCTCCTTGAAAAAACACAGATTCGTTGATTAGGATCAAACCTTCATAATTAAAGCTCTCTAGGATCCAAGGGTTAGTATTTTCTTTCATTGTTTGTGCCTCCTTTCTGAGCTGCCCAAGCAAACATCCTCAGGGGACAATACCCCTTTTTTTATGTGGCCTGGGTGCATCATCAAACCTTTCCTATCTAACGTCTCATTATGAATACACAGTATATGGCATCCAGGGATCTTCCCCTTCACCCCTTTCTTCAACTACGCGTCATTTCATTCGATGGCAAAACAAGTAAGTCGCCTAAGAGTTTAAGTTTCTCAGTTACTAAAACAGGAGCTGTCATGGCGCACATGTCCCCATGCTGTTTGGCTTTACAGTAATGGGCAGGGATGTTTTTCTGGTAACCTTTAATAGGCAAAACCGCAACTTATAATAGTACCTGCAGCCATTTTTTCCCTTCTTATTTTACCTTAAGACCACCTCCTTACTGTTTGTACCTTTTTGCATCGCCTGCGTTTGAAGTAGTCCCTTGGCTCCTGCTACATGATCCACTACTCTGTGGCTGTAAGCTGCACCCTGTGCCATGTTTCATTTCCCACATGCCTGTTACAGAGTGCATTTGTTACATGACTAAGTACACACTTAATGCACATGAATCATGTAGAATGCATGTGTGGTTCCCTAAGGAAGAGCCGGTTCAGAACATGGCGTCGCATTTTATAGAACACATGAGCATGTGTCGTAAATGGATGCATTTATGGCCGACTTTCAGACCTCTTTGGATGCTTTTCACTTTAAACTCCACATACCTTGACCTGCCATTTAGCGAGGTCAACCTGTGCTATTAAAGGTACAAATGTAGCACACTGGAGTGCGTTTATCAGAGTGAATTTTCTTGGAACCGTTGAATTTTATAGTTGCAAGTTCTGTACATGATTTCTGCAAGTGAATGGCTTTTTCAGAAAGCAGATAAAGTGCTGTGCTTTGACTTGTCGATTCCATTTAAATTGTCTTTTTTTTTTGCTTCAAAGGAAGAAAAAATAGGTAAAAAGTGTTGTTGTTCTTTTTTTTTTGGCCTTCAGATGCCTAATAAAACAACGGCTGCACACAGACGCCCAAGCCCACACCCCTTGAAGAACACACATTTTGTTCTGCTGAATCAATTATTGATAGCTCTCCCTCTCTTTCTGGCGCTTGAGAAATATATGATCAAGGTATGCCAGCCAGAAAAGCTTAAGTTAAAGGAAGTTGCAGTCGAAGAAAGCTACTGGTGCACAGCAGGTTTTTTTTGTTGTTTTTTGCGACTTCAAAGTGTTGCAGTTTAACTCGCAGTGGGCATTTTTTGTCCCACTTCAAAAATGAGTGTGTCCACTTTGGAGTGAGCGTCAGGAAAGATTAGCTCTATAGTGTTTTTTTGCTAAGAAAGAAAAACTAAAGCTGTATTTCCACCACAGGAACTTTCCCCAGGGACCAGGAACTTTAGTAGGTACTCAATATTTTTAACTGCAGATATTTTTTTAACTAAATATTTTCTTGGACTTGATTGGAATCCCAAAAAGGTCCCTGCTAGGGCGATTGTACTTTCTGAAAATACAGGGGCTCAAGGAGCGGGACTTGCAGTGGAGACTACAACGCCTGTGTGTATAGCTGCTCATCGCTTTGCTCCCGTTCCAGAAACTGATCCAGTGAGGCAGGGACCGACAAAACAAAACCATGGCGCACACAGAGTGTCTGTAACAGGAACACAAACAAAAAGTGGGCTGGGGGAGCCTTTAAATCCCTTGTAAAGCAGCCCCTGGAACTTTTGCTCAGCACAGTAAAATTTATCACTAAAGTAAAGTTCCCTCACAAAATGTGATGTCCCGAGAGTGACATAAGCATGGGACTCGATGAAAAAAAAAAAAAAAGGCAAGGGTCCAAATTCACTCAAGGCAAATTGTCGCTGCACTCATTTTTGCAGTGCAGCAGAACTGAACACGCAACTACCTTCACTGGCCTTGCATAAACTTGTCATATTGGACAAAAAAGAGCTGAGAAGATGTTATCTTCCCTCGATATGTGGACTTTTCTTCAAAAAGGTAAACAGTAAGTAGAGCTAGTGGCGTGTCATGTGAATGCCAGGGCTGATAATCAGACAGAGCAGACTGAAATAGCCGACGGGATCATTTCAAGTCATCAGAGAATTATGAAGAGAGAAAAAAACAGTTCCCTCCGGGTGTGGATATTTCTGTCCTTTTCTTGTTTATTTGCCTTCATATGTGCGTCCAAATTATTACGCGTTTGCCTCAGACGTCAGACGGGGAGAGGTGGAGGGATGTTCCATTGATTTCTGTGCTCTTCACACGTAAAACAATCAATAAATCAAGCGCTGAGAAGCAATTACTTGAGGTTGGAAAAAAAAGACCGAAATAACAACGGCTTCACTGTGAATAAACCTTACACTGATGGAGAATGACTAACCTTTAAAACTTGAGTCAGTGCTTCTTCCTTCTTTTCTTTTTTTTTTATATCCTGTCCTCATTATACAACTGTAATGTGTGGTGGAGAGCAGCCAGTTTGAGAGGTCAGGAGCTGCAGCAGCTGAGCCTGACGGTTCTGCATGTTGAAATCTGGCAGAGGGGTATTTTAATTTGAAGGGCACTTGTCCTGGCGGGGTACCAGCAGTGGTCCGTGTGTCATATTAGGGAGGCTGACACAGAATGACAGCAGGAGTCCACTGTGACATCTCCTCGCATAATCACGGTAATAAAAGGACGTTTAGTTTGATTGAGTATTACATGTAGTCAAAGTGTGTTTCGTCTGTAATGGATTTCTATCAAAGTCTCTCTGGGTCTTTTTTTTTTTTTGCCCTCAGGGAACAGCTAAACCAAGATTAATTTAATTAGTGTCGTCATCTGAGAGTTTTTATTAACTGTATCATATCTGTGATGGAAGGCAACCCCTTTTGAAATGGAATAAGCATGGTTGACTTGTAGCGACATTCTAACATGTCAAAATATCATTTTTGACTTGTTGAATAGTATTTTAAAGATCCACGTTTTAACAATAACAAATAGTTTCAGGTGTCTACAGTCTAATTCAGTGGTTCTCCACTGGGATACCGTCAGCACCAACTCCTTTGCGACGCAAATTTATGATAATTTTCCACCCATCAGAATCACTTAAAGGAGCACTATGTAACCCTGACACATCGTGTTTAAAATGGGTACTGCGGTCCAAATTGAAAACATTGGAGAGAGCTGTCTACCCTGCCCCCCTCCACCCTAGAGTCGATGGGCATGCAAGTTGCTATGTCGCGAACTCCGTAGCTTCAGTGTTTAGCCAGCTATGCATTGAACCCGTCTTGCCTCTGTTGCTCCCCCTGAAGACAGTACAGAGGGGTGTAAATATCCCAGCTTGAAACGGTAGTCTGAATAAGGGCTACAGACTCCTTTTATCCTTTCGACCTTAAAGGTACAGGATGTAATTTCTGCCTCCAGGGGGCTCTGAATCCAAATGATGACAAAAATATGACGTTGAGGCTGGCGGGGAATCATGGGAGTGATTCCCTCTGCTCCCCAACCCTAATAAAAACTAACCCCGAGGTGACTGTAGTCAAGGCGAACAGACAAAATGAACCTGACGTCCAGTGTTTCCACGGCAACCATAAACATGGCAACTGTAATGAAAGACTCAGGGCGTCACCACTATAAAAACTACAGATTTCTCTGGCTTTGATAACTTTTTGGGAATTTGTGAAGTTAAAGATCTAAACTTAGTGTTGCCCTCACTTTAACCCGCTCACTAATTAGTTTACTTTTCATTTATTCATCACTTTTTTTTCTTATATGGCTTTCCTGTCTTACTTTTTGTATTCTGCGTACACCATTACAATTGTATAAACTTTTAAAAACAAAAGCTTTTTCCTGCAGCAGCTATGATTTATCTTTGGAGGGGACTTCGACCTCTCAGATTATCATTAATTTTACATTGTCGACGCCAGGAATGGGCAACTTTGGTCACAGCAAGGGCCACATTCATTTAATTCTCACTGCTGGAGGGCCAAATTGTAGTGTACAAAAACGATCACAGTCAATTATGTCTCAAATTTATCTCAACATATACCAAATATTATTATGGACATATTTCTGGTTTTCATTTTTTCATGGCAGATTTTGTCATGTTTTCTTCATGTTTCCAAGTAATTGATATGTAAAAATTGAGTTGCCAGTTGCCCACCTCTGGTCTACACAGCATCATGATTAACGTGATGATTGGAACGTAGGATCAGTGGATGCAAAGAAGTCTGGGTCGATGTGTCTTCGTTGCTCAGGCTTGCAAAATGCCATCCAACTTGTACTTTCAAAATCAAATTCTTCACTTTAGGCTCATTTGTGAAAGTCAAATGTAGCGCAGCTAAGACAGCGTTCCTGTTATGATTGCACAGGAGGTCAAAATACTGATTATTCCTGCAGAAGATGACAGTGACAAAGTCGCTTTACATCAGGCTGGAGCTCTTTTCGCAGTCTAAGGAGTGTCTGTTTCTAAATACATCCCTCAAAGAGACCTATTCATTGCTTTTTAAGGTGACGTAAATGCATCACCAAGCAATATCCAACTTGTGCATTTTCCTCCCCCCCACCTCAACCACCACCTCTTCCTCGTTCTCCTCCTTCGTCCAAATGGAGCCGTTTTACGACCGAGCCGGCGACATGCATCAAGCCGAGGCGAATTGACGCGGCCCGACACGCGTGACATTGATATTCATGCCGATCACGCAGGTCATTTGGAGGCGTAGCGCGTTCGGGGGTTGGGGGGGGGGGATTATGCTAAAAGTGCAGAGTGAGGCAGATTTGTGAGACTATACAGAGCGTCTGGGACCAGAAGATGCCCTTGGATTGCCTCCCCCCCTCACGTCCCCCTTTGAGTGGACTCTCATGAGTGTTTGTCTGTGTGTGTGCTTGTGGAGTCATGCCAATTTGTCATCATCTCAATATGTCTCCTCGCTGATGAAGACTAAAATATATCAATCGCTCCTCATGAATATGTAAGCGGCGAGATGAGGACGGCCACTCGCAGGGTTTTGTCCTTGTCGGAGCATCTTTTTTTTAACGCGGCAATCAGACAGCGTGTCTAGTTGGAGGATTAGCATTCAATAATAAACAAACACACTTAATCTGATGTTCAAATATATGCACAGGAGCGACAAACAAAGAATAGAAGAAAAAATGAGCACCAACAAGAACTTTTTATTTCGTAACCTCAAACTTTTCCAAGCCACCGAACCACATCCTTAAGAACGTCAGATGTTTTTTTTTTACTTTTTATACACACTACCATTTGCATATTGTGCTTGACAGAATCCCTTAGCAGGAAATGTATCTGCACGGCGGCAAATGGAAGAGGCTCCAGTCGCCACAGTCTGCTCGTGTCATCCCCTATCTAGGTCAGGCAAACTGGGAGAGTGGCGATGCTAAATGGCATCATTACTCCGCTAAGTGCTCACCCTCTTTTGACTTTTTCGACATGTCTCTTGTACAGATTCAAAAACGCTTTTGATTCAGGATGGCAAATAGCAGAGCAGCAACAAAAAAAAAAAGGCTGAGGAGGACGGGGGGGGGGGGGGGGGAGAGATGAAGCAAGTAGGGCACAAAGTCTGAGTGTGATCTGAGATTCTGGAGGCTTTGCACTATTATCAGTGGATCAAGCATCGCAGGCTTTGATCTTGCAGTGATTTGAAGGGGGTGGTGGGGGGGAACTCTCAAGTGAGGTCATGGAGACTACAGAGGAGGCCTGCTATCAAAGTGATTGGGTTATGAATGGGAGCACAGTGTTCAGAAGGAAATACCGAAAACCAGGGAGGATTCATAGCCTTCTGAATAGTCCACAACACAAAATCCTGGCGATGCCAAAACAGATACTGATGTCATTCGATTTGCATTCGGCAGATTTGTCCATCAAAAGGAGGCTTGGGGATTTGATCAGAGCATTTCTGATGCATGCTGTAATGGCTAATAAAGACATGAAAAGACATGATATTGGTACAAAGATGTCTTTTGGAAGAAACGACTGGAGTGGTAGTTGCCAAACGTTGGGGGGGTTTTAATTGGACTGATTTCACCGTTGGGTCATGCAGAGGAAGGCTGCGCTTGGATTTCTGTTTCCAAACTTCTCATCAATCCTACATTTGGTGATGACATGTCTCTGTTTGATTGGGACCTCCCATTTTCAAGCTAGTCGCTAGGAGCGCTAACTGTCAATTTCCACATACTCCGTCTGTCAGAGCCAACCAGTACGCTGCAATTTGCGGCTCTTCTTTCGTCTCTATTCTGCCTTTAGCTTATACACATCATGAAGAGAGAGTATCTCAGCTTACGTTGATTGACAGCCTAGATTCCATCCTCCAATAAGCTCCCCCCACCCACACAAGTTCTGGTCACATAGCAGCTGCTCACCAGGGAACGGTCCCTAAAGGTCCCTTACCTCTCAAGGACTACTATCAGAAAAGAACTGCGCTAAACTGTCAATTATCACATACTCTTTGCCACTCCTGTCAATGCTCGTGTTCCCATCGTGACCGGCGCAGGTCCGTCTCCAGAGTGTGCAAATCTTATCAATTTCAAAATAAAACACAATATTATGTCCCTTTTTTTTTAAGCAGTCCCTTTCCCGGTTTTTACCAACCAAAACAATACACCATGCTGTCACCATGCGGCCTCTCTCAGTGTCCCGCGACCCCCTTAGGGGTCCCAACCCCCAGTTTGGGAACCACTGCACAAGACTGATTTAAGTGTAAGTTTCCCAAATACTGCGCGATTGAGGTTCAGTTAGCTTTTGCACATAAATAGCAGAAAGAAATGTTGTCCAGAAAGTAACTTTTGACAACTTACTTTTACAAGGTTTGTGTTTTATAATGCGTCACAATCCACACCTGCACATTTTGGCTTTTACTACGATATAAATCACACCAGTTCTTCTACTTACATCAGAGTCTTTTTCAGACAAGTAGCACTTGTGACTAGAGCAGTGTTACCACCTCTGTTAGAGATAAGTAATAATGTCAAGGGAATGCGAAAACAAAAATGGAGAGCTCTTTTTGGACTTGCAAATGGTATTCAACGTGGCTTTCAAAATCAAAATTGTTCCATTTGGCTGCTGCGAGGAAGTCAGAGGTAAAACAGCTAAAACATCATTCCTGTTATGATTGGATTGGAGGTCAAAATAATGACTGTTTCTCCAGCAGCACTAAGTGGCTTAAGAATGAGAAGGCCGCTCTCCAGCAGAGCAAAGAGCCTCCGACTTCTGTCAAAATCTAATTTTTCACTTTAGCTTGTTTGTGTGAGTCGGAGCATTTCAAAATCGTGTAATCGGCAGTAAAAAAAAAAGAGGAGAAAAGGAGGAGAAAAGCATGTGTGAAATGTGGTTTTTGCAGAGACAATGGCAGATTTGCAAGAGCAGGAGTTTGCCAGTTGTTTGTGGATTTAATGCATTCATTTCACAGTAGGATTGTGGGCTTTCCTCTGAAGTGCGAGTGAGAAACCTTTTGTAAGAATCATTTTCAAATGCATGCCATTAGTGATTCCCTTAGGCGTCAGCTCTGTTCACAGCTTCATCTTGAAGACATAGTGCTATCATAACAGGAGGGATCATTGTCATGTATTCTTATCAGGCAGGAAGTGTTACACAAAAATGACACGGAGGTGAAATATAACAGCACGAGGGAGGCCCTGCTCTCTGTTAAAGTGTGAGAGTCATAGAACTAGTGCTAAATAGAAGAGGGGTTCCTTGATGGGGAAGAAGGTGGATTATCTACTCTGCATAACTCTGTGGTGAAGAGGCCACCAGTCTGCTTACCGTCCACTCTTGAGCGTTCTAAAAATGGGAAGTGTTTACAGTGCAGAGCCTCGTACTTTAGGAGACCATATGGGCCCCGGTTGCGTCTGTTTCCAGTCAGACTCTTTAGACACTTATCTGCTTTCACTTTTCTCCCGAGAACATGACGGATGGTCCTTGTCGGGACATCAAGGCAAATTCAGTGGTATCAGGAAGAAGTGCTTAAACAACCTGCCACATGGTGTCCATTTTCCTGTTGGCAATGGGGGGAAATGAAACTCAGGTGCTTTACTCTAGCTGGCTGTATGCTGTACTTGCATATCCGAACACAGTGTGGGTAACATGTTAAAATGTTCTGTGTGAGGTGAGGTGCAGCTCACTTCAAGCATTTACTTCATTTATTGGTGGGGAAATGACCCGGCTATGCTAACGACCATGTATATTATTTCTGTTTTTAGCCTCTGAAAAAACACATGATTTATTGGCCCATGTGCATTAACTATGTATTTACGTAAAAATCTGCCATTCCTTTTTTTTTTAAACCACAATAAGTGTATTTGACATTGCTTTCAGGTGCCGTGTCCACAGGGGCAAAGGTGGCATGGGCCCCTTGAAATCTGATTGGCCACCCTAGTTGCCACCCAAACAATCCTAAACTGTAAATGGCTCTTTGTACAGTCAGAGCCATGCCTTATACTAAAACAATGCAGGAACTTGTGTTGTTAAAAAATGAGGCCAAGTGGACGTGTAAAAATCCTGCAGTTCATCGAGGGTCCAAAATTGTTAAGGGTGATTGTAAATCTGAGCCAAGAACTTTCCTTTTTTTTTGTGCGTCATCATACAAACATATCTGACGATAAGTAAACTAAGTATTTTCCTTCCTGAAACAGGACAAATAGCTTCAAATGGAAGATGTTTACATGATGAGGAAGTTGTTTAGCAGTCGTCTGTTTTCCATCAGTCAGTCCTGAAGGGCATGATGGCTAAAACACTTGAAACTCTTCGGTTTTCTGTCCTGTTCCCTCAAATCCCAACATCCTTTTTATTTGGAGAGCGACTCTTAAATTGTACAATCTGTCTGCTCTTCAGACGGAAATAAACCCATTAACTGAGTTTAAAGACATGGGGGCCGAGCTAAACAAGGACATTTTTCCCAACAGAAGTACCATTCTAGCTTCTCATCGCCATATTCTGTTTTTCTTTTAGTGTATATGTTTGAAATATCTAGAAATTGGACCCATGTTTAGTGTCTAAACATGATCACTGCCAAGACGTCACATCAAAAACGGTTGCCACATGACCTGAATTCGCTGCTGCTGTTCACACGGGAACGTCTTTTGGTAACACAATCCAAAAAAACAGGCTTTCACAATACCTGCAAAATCATCACTTTATTATTATCACGGCTCCAGGATCCCTGACATAAACTCCAAACCCAGCAAATAATTACCAGCATCAAAAAGACGCCTGCGTTAGTTAAATTAAACAGGGACTGGGTGAACTTTGTGGTTCCCACACCCACCAAGCGAGTCGTCTTTATGCTAAGTGACTGTATAGGAAACATCTCTTTTCATTTAGATTAAAGGATGGTGATGTATTCCTGGGAGAGGCCTGTAATAAAGCCCTGCACAGAAACTCAATGGAGGTTTTCTGCATAGACCAAAAGTGGGTCGTGGGATTATGTGAAAGTATTCTGCAAACAATCGTCTTCTTAATGCGTCAGATCTTGACTGGCCTGTAGGATTACATGAAGAAAGGAAGCCCACATTATAAACATGGGTGGAAAACACAATATTTGATCAAGATGGAGCCCCTTCTGAACGCAGTGGAGTCAGATTTCTTCATTTCTAAGTGGCGGAGGCAAAAGGAGCTCTATGCAAAGTGGAATGTTTAGCGACACATTCCCCCCGTCTTTTTGACCAGCTATTCAAAGCAGTTTGAATGGAAGCTCTACCTTTTCCGCAGCCCCACACACACACTCTTAATGCACTGCCGGGGCCAAAGGTTATTAGCTCATATGTCACACCTTGACAGCTTCACTCTCCTGTTTCAGCAATGAGATACCTGGGCCACGTCCCTGTGGTCGTCCTTAAATATGCGCACCAATCAGCCCCCGAGCTTTTAAGTCAAAAAGCAATCAGCCTGTCAAGAACCGAGACAGAAGCCGACGTTCACCACTGAGGCGGCCTGCCGGTTATTAACTTTTTTAAAGTTGCAACAACTGCTTTTATAGAAGGGTTTGAATTTAACAAAGCAAACACTTTCCTATCAAATATTGATAGGAAAAGTGGTGCCTATAGGCTGCTTGCCAGTTGTTTTATTTGTTAAAGGAACACTGCCTGAGTTATCCACTGCTGACTTCCACCTTCATTAATTATTGAACTTAAAGCAACACCATGTTGGAATTCGGTTTGGTGCCCTCTGGCACCCTCAGAAGGTCTCTGAGGGCAACTGCACTGTCCTAAAACACAGTATGCTGTTAACGCCTCCCCCTCATCTATAACGTGCATTTATTGCCAGGCCGGGGGATAGGGGAGCAAGCATAGGCATTTTGAGAAGCTAAAGAACCATGTATACTTACAAGTCAGCCATTGTATCAAACGACGCCGAGACGGGATGACTTGCTTAATTTTAGGAGCCCACCGCCAAAGTTAAAAGTTCTCTTGTGTTCTCCTGGGACTAGGAAAGTTCCTTTGTGGTTGTGGGGGCCATTAGAGGAAGATTTACTTTATTGATCCCCGTGAGGGGAAATTTAAGTTTTTACACTCTGTACTCATGCAACACACACATAGGCTGAAGTATATACATACATGCACACAAACAGGATCATATGAACATGCACTAATGGAGAGAGATGTCAGAGTGACGGAGCGGCCCACAGTGGGCGCTCCTGAGCTGATGGTGGGGAGGGGGTATGGTATTAGTGGCAATGTGGTTTGGGTAGGCAGTATCAGCGTTGTCAAGATGAAGCATTAGCAGGACCTGGGGTCTTTTGAAGGTGGCGATGCTAACTGGGATGCTATGGCCATGTGGTTGGGGCATCTAAGATAATAAGGCTCTGCATGTGCTTATGGTTGGCAGTGAGGGCTAGCATGGTGGTGGGTGACTCTGGGACGCCAGAGTTAACTTTCCAGCCTTCCCAAGTCATGGGACTAACTGGATGAAACACTTCTGAAGGGAGGTTGCCACTTGATAGCTGGTAATGTCACTGATCTAGCCACCCATCGGTCTAAACGTCTGGGTTGTGGGGGGCATGTGGGAGGGTAGAAGGCATCGGAGTTGATACTACCTCGCTAGCTAGCATAAATAGAGTGTTCTGAAGGTGGCAATATGAGGGGTTTCTTCCCTGAGCCGTTATCTTTTCGTTAAGGCACAACTATTTTGTGTTTATTTCAAAAACATTACTTGTACGAATACTGATTTATGAAATGAAACACCAACTTGGATGACATAAGTGGGCAGCATTTTCTCTGTAATTACCATTCAGTCATTTGACATGCAACGATTAGCTTTTCATAAGTAGCTGTTAAAGGTAGCCTCTTTAACCAGTTTGCCTGTGCTTGATTACATGATACAGCATATAATCCACTGTTATTAAGTTATCCTGTCAGCCACAGCTAAAGTCTACACCACCACCAACTCCAGTATCTGGACTCTAGGAGACAGACGTCTCTCTATTACAACATCTCCCTCTTGAGTTTAGGCCTCATCGACTTCCTGACGAGGCTTAATAATATGTTCTCATCTGTTTTAATAGACAATCATCTTTACTGCATCAACTCGTCTATCCCGATTGGGACTGCCTTTTCAGCCCATATTAGCTGCTCCAAATGCAAACATCTCCAACTGCCCGTGCTTTTATTGTGAAGCAGCCAAAGGAAACAATTTGTATTTGTATGCAAACTGTGTACAGCATGACATTAGAACATGTGCCCAGTTGTTTTGGATTGGCTATTTTATTATCAACAGTTTGAGTTTGTTTGATTGCACTCTATAAACAAAACGGACCAGATGGTTTTCTGCTGTATTTCTGACCAATTGGACTCTTGAGCGAGTGTTTCCTGTGTTTATAACCACACTTGCTGATAACCATGGCTGTTGCCAAATCTACCGGAGGTAAGACATATTGGTCAGAGATTTTGTGTTGATTCCTTGGATCACGTTCATCGACAGTAGTGATGAGAGGAATTGATATCCCATCAGTTATGTAAGCCTCTTTCAGCGTATTGATGCAACCTTTCCAGTGACTCTAGCTTAGCATTCCTGTGAGATGCTTTTTGCGACAAGAGGGGACCCTGGTGTGGGGGATCTCCATGAACTGAGAGCCACGCTCGAGCTGCTTTACAAGGTCAACAGTCCCACCAGAAACTGCACATGACGGAGGACAAGTAGTTCAAGGACTCTCGACAGCATCCGAGAATAAATTAAATGCCTCGTCCCATATTCAGAAAGGCATCAGGGACCAGCCGGGTCAATAATATTGAGAGGGACGGGAAACTGAGCTGTGAAATCAAAGAGAATGTGGCCTTTTATGTGTCTCTGAAAATAAAGCGAGGGAGTCATTCTCTCTCACTCCTGTTATGACTTTGTTTGTCATCTCCTGGGCCTTGGATTCCCCTCTCACCTCAATCTGTTACACTGCAAGTGAGCTATAAACATAAGCAGTAAGAGGAAGGACGGACATATGGAAAGCTTTGTTCTCACGGCCAAACATGTTGGATGATGCAAAGAGAAAGGGTCAGTTTGAGGGGGAAGCGACCTCTTAAAACTAAGCATTATAAACTCTTGAAATCAAGTTCACAGACTCAAGGATTCATCGAGTTAAATTGCCCCTGAAGATCTTTGATTATACGTAATATAAATACATTAAAGTAAACACATAAATTATATAAAGCTGTGTTTCCACCGCAGGAACTTTCCTAAGGAACTAGGAACTTAATGAGGTACTTTGTGTGCATTTCTAATGTAGTAAAGAAGGTTTAAGTACTCTATTGGGGATGTAATTATCCCCGATAGTCTTTGCTTTGGGGGTAGCACCTTCTGAATGTGCAGGGACTTTTGGGGATGGGACTTAGACAGGAACCTTTGGGGCAAGTCCTGCATTGCTGAGCATTACTGATTGCTTGAGTACTCTAGAATGTGGGAAACTCCTTGACATCAAAAGTCTTGAAAGGTTTCTTGATTTTAGCAGAAAGAAATCCCAGTGGGTTAGAGGAACCTTTTAATCCCTTAAAAACGAAGGTTCCTCCTTGGACAAAGAACCTTGAGTTATAGTTGAAATGCAGCTTTATATATCTTATTAAATTTAATACCTTATGAGTTTAAAAACAGTTCAAAAAACACATTAAGATTAAAATAATGTAATTTTTCTTACCTTATGGGAGTGTAATGATTTTTCTAACCACATGTGGCCACCCACCTTCAATCCTCTTTTAATCTCTTAAAAGGTCAGTGATCAGATAGAACCTTCTTAAAGTTCTGGGACTTTGGGGGATGGGACTTGGACAGGTACAATATTGTTGGGGCTTGACAATATATATATATATATATATATATATATATATATATATATATATATATACTTCTAATTGGTTTAGTTCTCAAATAATTAAGTAGACTGTATCACATGTCAGAAGTCTTATTTACCTAATCTTGACGGGTCTCTTGACCTCAGCAGAAACTCAGATCTAAATGGACAGGGGGAACCTTTTAATCCCTTAAAAAAGGTTCCTCCTTGGACTAAAATAGTTGAGCGTCCTTGGTGGAAACACAGCTTTACAGTATCTATGACTTACCTTATGCATTTAAACTGTAGAACACAAAAACACATTAATACTAAAAGAATATCATTTTTTCCTTACCTACTGGAGGGGAAGGATTGTTCTTCTCACATGCAGCCACCCACCGTCATTCCCTTTAAATCAGCCTCCTGTGCAACATTGTTTATCCCTGGGACTTAGACAGTTACCTCACACCGACTTTTTCCCCGCTGGTCCTATTTAGATAGCTGTGACAGCTTACCTGAGCTATCTGGGCCATGGTAAACTTTCGCAAGGCCTCGTTTACTCCTTTGGCTCCAGTAATCATCACAAGACGCTGTAGCCTTCTGTCTCGGAGAAATTATTTATCCCGGCCCTCAGCTGGGGCGCAAACAGGACATGCTCGCCTGGAGCCTCTCTCTTACACTTTACAGAGAACATTTGGACTATGCACCATCACACACATGCTTGTTTTCATCTTATTACTTTCATTGTTTGCTGCAAGACTGCTTGGTAATACCCACAGAAACAAAATAATGATAAGCATGGTGAGCAGGTTTTGCAGGTGAACCAATTTCCTGAGGCCAAAATTGTATTTTGTTCTTAAAAAAATCTGTTTGATTTGCGTCTCATCCAGGATCAAATGTTTCTTTGCCCTTGATTTTATTAGTATAATGAATGTTTAAAGTAGTAGAAGAGCAATACGCTTTCACCAATAACAAAACCCAAATGTTGCTATTACTTATGTCAAATAAACACCTTTGCAACAAGGTCATTATGCTAAAAGGCAACCAGTGTGCAGAGCTAATAAAAATTCTGTCATATTTTTCATCAATTCATGAGGTAATTAAAATATTCAGTTTCTCCAACAGTTTTGTGTTCCATATTGCTGTTGTTGAGTATCATGGGGTTGCATTCAAGAATGACTCTTGTCTTCAGCATAATCCTGCTCAAGGCTCTGACCTTAAAGGCGTCCTGTTAACATGTTGTGTATTTTAGCTTTGAGGGTGTGTGAAGTTCAAAGTGAGGACAAGTGAGGTAGCTGTTGGCAGTACAAAAACACAGGCTTCCTGCTCATGTTCTAACACATCTTTATTAGAAACAAATATGGAGTGAAGGTGTTGTTGTTGTTGGGAGGCACATGTGAGATATTTGTTGGAGAGTAATGTGTAAGGTAAGATAGTACTGTTTCAAATGCTTATTTTTTTAGTCGCCCAACACTGTTTACCATGTATTCAAGCATTTGCATGAAGATTTATTCCGCGAGCGTGCAACACATGCACGCACCAGGTGACAATGTTGTGAAAAACCTATTTGAATAGCAAATAGGCACTGCTGTTGTTGGCGCCCAGGGAGGAGGTGATGTTTTGACAAGAGTGGAAAGGAGTGACAAGAGCGAGAAACACAAGGAAGGAGACGAGGGAGGTTGAGGGAGGACGCAAGGTTGCCTGGGAGGAGAAAGAAGGGAGATGGGTTGTATATGTATGTGCAGAGGCAGATGCGGGGGGGGGGGGGGGGGGGGGTTATGTACATGCATGTGTACAGGCATGGGAGCCAGGGGGAGGATGTGAGAAATGCAAGAAAAAGGTGGTGGGAAAGAGAAAAGCAAGAATGTGCGGTGTGTATGGGACAATAAAACGTCCAAAATAATGATAAAGAAAGTGGAAGAAATAGACTTCAAAGAGAAGACGATTGGGGACGAGGAAAAATAAAAGAGTCAAAGCTGGAGTGTGTTTGCTGTGTTTATAGGTCCCAGATGTGTGGAGGTAATTGTGTGGAGGGATTGCTTTGCAGACATCTGGCTGCCGAAAGCTCAATATTCTCTCACATAGGAACAGACTCAAAACAATCCATCACCCCCCACACCCCCCCACACCCTCCTAATCCCATTGGGTCCATTGCTCAAAGCATGTAACCTGGGTTAATTTAAATTACTTCAGGTTTCCCCTTTGATGGATTCAACCAAATGAAGGAGAATCTTTGGAGAGTTGGACAGAAAATCCCCTTTAAAATTGACCTTTAATTCGAGAAGTCTGGAAGTTTCTTTTGTGATGTTCAACTTTTATGTGAACGCCCTCTGTGGACAAAATGGTACCTCTATTCTCGACTGATTTTTTTTTTTAGTGTACATTTTTAAAGGTGACATATTATCCCCCTTCTCCACTTTTTCAAACAGTCCCCTGTGGTCTAAATAAAACATCTGTGCTGTGCTTTTGTCAAAATTTAACATGAATCAAGCACCAGAGGAGGTTTGTGACCCTGTATAAACCAGCTCTCTCAGAACGCTCCGTTTTGGTGTGTGTGTCTCTTTAAATGCAATGAGCCCCCCCTCAGTTTTCCCGGTAGACATCACTCCTCTGTAGCGGGAATAAAAATGGCGGACCTGCGCAAACGATTTGTTCTAGACTGGGGGTGGAGTCCATGGGTGGAGATACCTGCGGAGAGGAGGGTATATTCTTACCAGAATTCCACTGTGACATCACAAGGGGAGCAAATTTGAAACGGAGCATTTTTCTCTGTGTTGTAAGACTTATGCAGACCACAAACAAACAAACAACTGGATGGGTTTATTTCACATTTTGTGGGTCAGTAGACACTCAGGTTACCCAAATATGTGTTCAAAAAACACTGTGGAAGTAGATTTTTCATAATATGTCCCCTTTAAAGGTGATCTATGATATTCACTTTCACCATTTTTTAAAGAAAATAAAGTTTGATCGAATTATACCCAACTTCAGAAATTGAAGTTGTTCTACTTTAGGTTTTGAAATATCCGTCAGATGTTTTTTTTCTTCTTTTTGTCAACTTTGTAAATGATAACACACCGGCGCTTTTCCCTCCCTGCGTCACTTTTTGTCTACCAACCCAACCCAGGTGGACTGGGATTCTGCTCAAGACATGGTGGGATGTTTGATGCTGCTGCCGTGTCTTCAGTTACTGACTCTCTTGAAAATGTTCACTGATCAGTCAATTTCTTTCAATTCCTATCCGTCTTCTTTCAAGTCTGCCAGACCATGTGCGCCTTCGGGGAAGTGAAGTTTGAATTCAACTGGAAAGGACTCCTTTGAAACTATCTAAAATGTTGACTTAATTTTTTATTGAATTTTGGTTATCTTGGCAACAAGACCCCCGACGGATTCATTCATCTCCTTTGAGAATACAACAAAAGCTGTTATGTGAAACATCTGCCATTGTAGTCTATATCTTTGACTTTATATAAGTATGGACAGTGCATCTCCGTCTTGTTCGCACCCATCAAAACGGGTGCTGACATGTTGCTGGTGGCGTAATTTGAACCCAAAACATTTGCTGAAGAAAGCTGGCTGTTGGAACCACAAAATTGACTCCATGAAACATTGAACTCGCTGATAAAGCACCAAAGATCCCTCAGGCTTACACAGTTCACCGCGAAATAGATTCTTGTGTTGGTTCGAAGCCGACACCCAAATTTTGTGAAAAACTCAATGCCCATCATTGTAAGTTTTCCTTACGTTGTCTCTTGCTTTTCCTCCTCATCTCGTTGCAAGGAGCCGCATTTGTGAAGAGCTGTCGATCATGGCGTTACATTTGCTCTTTTTTTATATATCAAATAACTCATTTAAACAAAACTACTAAGACAAATAAACACTTGGACAAAAGTCAGCATGATAATACCTGCTTACCATATCAGACTCTGCGTTTGACAACATTTTGGTGACGTGTATTTTAACTCTAAAGTTCAACCTGTTTCCCATCTGTCAACATGGAGGGTTTATGACATATTCTACAGCCAGCTAAAAGATTTTTAGGAAGTTGCTCTGTCCATCTTAATACACAGGTCTGCACATTCCAAGTAATTGGAATCATTTGTTCGACCTTATCTGCTCTCCAATTACAGTTTTAATTAAGGGTAGACCAATAACTGCTCGAAAAAGTCACATTGCCTAAGACAGCCTTCATATTCTTTATAATTTCTCCTATAAAGGAAGTTGTAGGCGAGTCAACAGTTGAGTGTTCTGGGTAGTTTGCATTTTATTATCTAACCCGCCTACATCTGCCTTCATCAGAACCCTTAAGACCTCTTCACATTTAAAAATACAATTGGAATCCAACAAACGGGCTCTTACTCATATTACTCTATCTTTGTTCATCGCTCCGGAAATAGCTCCTCTTGAATACTTACAGGGAGTTCGTCTCAGGAACAGCCACTGTGGCGTCAGTTCTCTCCTTGCTGGGAACGCGCGCTTCAGGGATTTCCTGCCAAGGCGTTTTTGGCGAGGACTTCTGAAAAAGTCAAAATTGGCCTTCCGGGCTGCATTTTAAAACCAATGCCTTAAAGGCAGTAGGTACAAAGTGATACTAGCTTGAGGCGGCTAAACAAAAAAAAAAAAGCAGTCTGTTCGGCAGCAGAATGCCATGTTCAGCTTCCCAGGAAGCCAAGTTGGAGTAGGTAGCTGCCAGACAATACCAGATGTCTGACAGGAAGTAGAGCCATACAGGGGCAGTCTGTCAGGCAGTTAGATATGAATTAAGCCTCCCAGGCAGTCAGGAATACCAGATTGCCTTTAGAGTGCCATATGCCTGACAGCAAAGTATAATACTATAGGGACAGGTTATTAAGTTATCTAGTATTTTCTGACTTTCTTTCTCTGCTAAGTGGCCAATGTTATTGTGAGCGGTTGCTGTATTTTAGAGAGGACTGTTGAGTTCTATGGCAAACCTTTCCTTGGATTGTCTGTGTAACAAAATATTCTTTCTGGGTATCCATCACAAATCAAACAGTTTGGGCTGGGGACTTTCCATGGACTTATTATGTACTACTAAACCCTGAAGTCACATCTGGCATGGAACAAGCTGGCGAGGCACACATATTACATTGTTAATATGGAGTGCTTTAATGATATTAAGTTGATTTATAAGCGTGCTGTTTTTCTCAGATTTCCATCTATTAAAGCTAACGTGAGGAGTTTTAAGGTGGTCATGAAACTGCCTGAAATTGGTAATGATGTATCTGTATGACCTATAAAAACGAACTAAGCCCTCAGCAACAAGATTGATTATTTGTATGTAGGTATTTTGAATGCCTGTCACCTCTGCGTTGGGGTAGGTGTCAGTCAAGGTGATTACTTCCCATCATGCACCTGATGGAAATGTAAAACTACAACCTTTGAACTGGAAATGAAAAAGAAGGAGAAACTGCTGGAGTTGTGGAGAGAGTGGATAGAGACAGAAATTACTGCAGCCCTTATTGAGTATGCTAAGCTAGCTAGCTTAAGGGATTTCGAGCCTTGAGATCTCTGGTTCTGATCCGGGAATATTGCAACTTCAGGTGTTGAATAAATGGAGCAAATGCAAAAAGTGAAAAACAACTGCAGTTCCAAGAGTGTCCACTTGAGGCTGTCTGCAAAACCTTGGGATTCCCCATTGGATCCTAAGTTTTGTACAGCACAGAAATGTGTTTACAGCCTGGTTCAAAAACGCACTAGAAGTTGTCATTGGACCCAAGTACTGTACTATAAAGTTGTCTGAGATATACCTACGTCCTTGTTATACTTTGTCGGGAACGGAATACCCTGGAGACAATCGTTAGTGGGTCCATTTTGTTTGACCACTCTTTAAGCCATTTTCGAGCGTCTTTGATCCGCCTCCTTAAAATGCAAGGAATATGATGCAAGATGAGATAAGTAGAAATGGTGGAAGGACTTATGTCTGTCATTGCTGCTTCACATTTCTACAATCACATTTCTGTCAGTGGGAACTTCTTAGAAAAGTCTGATTCTTGACTTGATGGTAATCATTTTTTTTGTTTTAAGCTGAGACGGTCAATCTCCTGATATTTTTTTCCTTTGTTGCTGGATTCTTTTTTTCTGTCAAGTGCCGGTTGAAAGCACCTGTCTTTGAAGGACTGGACATCACACAGGGCAGTTACCAGACATCCAGGACAGCGAACTAAAAGGACTCCATCAGATGAGCAAAGTGGTTTCTTTTAAGAGCTCCCAAACTCATCTGCCTAAACTTTTTAAAATGACCAGAGAGGTCTCTGTGTAAAGACATATAATCAGAATATTAAACATGCAGAGAAAGCTAGAGTTCAGACTGTTGATTGTGACAGTAATCAGGTTTTAGAACAACTTTTTAAACTGGTTTGAAGTATTTAGTGCAACCATTACCGTGGGGGTAATGGTAACACCCAACACTCTTGCATTGTCCACTGGCCAAACCTTGGTGTTCTTATGTTGAGTCTTGTTGGTGGTCGACAACTTTTTTGGCTGTTGGAAATTTGTCAAGGCTGTTGATGATCGAATTTTACCGTTCAAATACCGTCGTGTCCGGGCAGCATGGGGCCAATTTCCTCCATCCACGGTAGATGGAGGTAGGAAGATTTTGGTTGTTGGGTCGCCAAGTGGTTGCCATGGCTGCTTCGTCTTCTTTCTTCCTCTTGGTGGATTTGCAAACCAACGTGCAATACCGCCATCTACGCTATCAGACTCGACTTGCATGGTACCAAACAATCATGTCTAATGTGAAAACGTCCGAATAGTTCCAAAAGTCTAATTTCAGTCAGTCTTTTTTTTGGATGCTTAATGAGTCTCCCAGCTTTTTTCTCCCTTTTGTTCTTGCTATTTCAAGCCAATGCATGAGGTTTAACAAAACCACTTTTTTTTCTCATTCTATTTCATTTCTATGTTTCCCTCTCTCTCTGCATTCATGCACTCATTTAATGTGCACACACTGAGAAAACAATGTTGTTGTTTTCTTTTACCCCTGCAGAGAGAAAGCTCTCATACCGCTGCTGTTTCAGGGCGGCAAGTCCCAGAGGAGAGTAATGGCTTGCCCTGGAAAGTAAAAAAAAAAAAAAAAAAACGAAACACAGAAGCAAGAAAGGCGATTTAAAATTAATTACTTGTTACCTTATCTTTGAACAAACAAATCAAAATGCGGAGAAGATATCGGTTATTGTAAGGGCGGAAAAAACATACTTGTTCTTGGTGGAATCCTTGCCAAGGAGTGGAAAAAAGGAAGTCGTTGGGCGTAAAAACTTGAATCAGTTGTAATGTTTAAGCTTGGTGAACACTGCCTATCCCGCTGACAAGACATCATCCTCCCGCTTAGAACGGCAACTCAACAGGGAATGAAACAATTTCCTGGAACAACACATACAAGCGATTCTATTTACTTTCATGTCCGACATCAATAATTCAGAATCCTGAACGTGCAATCGACGTTGTTAACACAGCGCTTCCACCTGAGCTACAGAGACGTTATGAAGGAAGACATGGCGCTGAAATATTTAATGCCTTCTTCCTTTTGTTCCCTGCGTCAGCGTTAGAGGAGAGGACAAGGAGCGTGCGGTTGGTCGGTAGGTCAGCCGGTCGGCCCCTTCCAGACCAGTCGTGACTCCACTGAGAGAAACAAACAGAGGAAGACAAACGCTCCCTCCCACCTTCCTTAACCCTGCCGCTCAGCCCCCTGAAAGGTACACAGTGTGAATGAGTCTTAAAATGGATTATTCACAGTGGACCTGGGAGCGCTTATAGTTGGAGTGGAAAAAAAAACAAAATTATGTACTTTCTTTGATCTGAGGCACATTTAGGGATGTGTCACCCAAAATGTATTTTTACATTACAGTTGGTTGCTGCTCACTTGCATGATCAAGCAGCCACATCAAAGGGGAATACAGAAGGCGTCTGAACTCCCCTTTTCCTCTGTTGGTTGCTATTTTACGCTCCACATTGCATATCATCCTAATTTTAACCTATAAAGTCAGGAAAATTAACCCTTAGCATCGCATCTCTTTCACTCGCTGGACGGGGGGTATGTGACAAAATAGTTCCAAAAGTGGAAGGGAAGGAAGTTTCTTTGCTCTTTTTTTTTTTTCCCTCCACTCGGAGCTCCCCTTCACTTTCCTCTCCTCGCTCTTGATCAGTGGAGCGGGAAATAGATCCCACAGAAGCGGTGATGTAACCGAGTTATCTAATAGCCAATTGAAACACGTCCAATTTACATCAAGCCCAACTTGATGTAAATGACCTTCTTTAAAGCACGCCTACTGCCGTCAAACACCCTGTTAGCGAAGAAGGGGTAAGGGTGGGGCGGGGGGGGGGAAGCGCCCGCAATCAGCTTCACTCTCCGCCGTGTCACATCGATATGGCTCGCATATGTGAACACATCTGATAGGATGTCACACACTGCGTTTACGACCACTCACACCGAGGGTTGTGACAAGGTGTCGAGACAGCGCTACTTGGCCAAAGGCTATCCAGTCCTTCGGGGATGGCCTGGGAAATACTCTTGAATGTGTGTGTGTGTGTTTGCATGCACGTGTGTGTCACTTTCTCAGCAACACTAAGCGACAGTGGCTTGAGGACCATTAGCGATATAACCCATGGCAGCCGTGTAACAGCACAAGGTCATTATATCTCAAATACAGCCTTAATGATAGCTGCATGTACAGTAGAAGGAGAGAGGGTTTGCCTGGTAGTAATGAGCTCTTTTGGAGTGTTATTTCGCTACTGCTGGAGCTTTTCCTCGACCCCCACCGTCCCCCAAGCCTTTACCCTTTTTTTTTTTTTTCTGAAAGCTAGAGATCCTGAGTCATTAGCAAGTGCGCCTCCAATGAAAGTTCAGAGCAGTTCAGGCTGATAATTTTTTGATTTAGATGAAAGCTGCACGCCAACAGAGCGGCCTTTTTTTTTTTTTTCCCTCGACCTTCCATACATGGGCATAAAAGGGAGAAAAAAAAGCATAAGAAATGAACCTCCAAGGCAGCTTCGAGCATTGTATGAAAAGAAAAAGAGAAGGCACATCTTTTTGCAGAAATTGTGAAGGGCTAGTAGAAGGGCTATGTCACTGCGTTTTCGCACCATGCAGGTGAAAATACAGCAGAGGGTCATTGTTCACATTATCATGCTAAAAAAAAAGTTAAAGGAAAAAGAAATGCCTTTTTTTTGCAGTTTGATCACTTTTTAAGATTTTTAAAGCTCCTTTGAGAAATGTGCTTTGTGTCGATTTGGCGCCCCCCTGTGGAAAAAGGGATGCCTCTTATCTCATAGCTCATTTTAGATTTCTTATTAGAGTTCATGTTAATGGATGCTGTTCCTGCAGCTTGCTGTTTTTGACACCTACCCTGAGGCATCGGCCTCTGGCATTAAAAGTAACTTTTAAATAAATAGTTTGCCCTTATGCTGATGATGTTGTTCGCTTTTGCAGCTCATAACGAGGCATCAATATTAATTTCGGTCTATTTCATAACATACTTAAAACTCCTCATGGGAGCTATACATTTTTTATTGGTTTCTTTCTATAGTTAGAAATGTTGGGAACAACAACAGCTAAAAACAGTTAAGTAAAACGTGTTTTCTGAAGGGGTTTTAAAGACTTGGATAACTTTACAGTTCGAGACAGAGAGTTCTGAGTTTGTTGTACACTCCTTGGGATGTTCATCCATCCACCCTTTCATTATCTATACCGCTTTTCACATTTGGGGTTGCCGATCCCAGCCGTCATAGGACGAGAGGCACCCTGGATTGGTCGACAGTCAATCACAGGCCTGACATTTAGAGATCTTCAGCATTTGAAGATACTCTGAGAAATGACTTAAAATTTGACCATCCACCTAAAATCTAACTGTAAAATTAACAAAGTATGAAAAATGTCAGCCATTCCTTCTTTAAAGATACTACGGGGATTCGTGTCCATGTGGACAGAGAGGTACCTCTTAGCTCTTTGCTGATTTTTGATTGGAGTGTAGTTGAAGAAAAATCCTCCCGATTTATTTAAAAATGAAATGTAACACTCTACGCTGTTGAAGGTATGCCAGATAACTGCTTAGAAAGAATCAATCTTGTTGCGGATGGTCTTGTTTGCTTCTGTAGCTCATAAGGAAGGATCAAATATGGATTTTAGTCCATTTCACAACCAGCGAAAAAAATCCACATAGTAGCTTTAAATGTCCATAAAACATAAATGAAGTATCCAGCCGTAGGAATGATGTCAATGGATGTTCTTGCTGAGTGGATTTAGTGTTCAAACAGTGGGTCTAATAAAAGTTGTTTCTTAAACATTATGCTCAGTAACTTTGTGTGTCAGCCCTGATCGCCCACATGCCTTCCTCCCTCCTCTCCCTCTCTCCCCCCCCCCCCCCCCCCCCCCCCCGAGGGTGTAATGCTCTTCGCCCTGCTCTGAACACCAGATTGTGTGAATCACATGCTAACGGTCCACGGCCTGCGTCCACACAATTCACGCTTTTCATTCCTCTCGCTGATGGTGAGCGTGTTTGAAAAATCTCCGTCGGGGAAGTGACACATCGCGGCTATGCCTGTGCTGAACTTTTTCCGCCAGTGCCCGCTTTCCACACAAACACACACACACACACAAACTCACTCCCTCAGTTTACTCTTAGTCACACTTGTTTTCTGAGGAAACACCTTCTAAGGCTGCACTTTTGCGAAATAATTTAAGGCCTTTTTGACACATCACACGGTGGGGGCGATTAAGTCCAAATGTTCTGCCCCATGAAATAAAATAATGATCCAATTTCCAACTTTTTTTTTGTGGTCTAACATTAAAACGTTGAGCCCCCGCAGCCAACGGCAGTTTGGCGCAAAAACACACTTCACAAAGCAAGTCACTGTTTGGAATGAAAAGAGTGGAAAATAAGATGCGATCAGTCAATCCAACTTGAATGAGTTATTGAAATACAAATTTGCACATGGTCATTTCTAAAAAAAAAAAGTGTCAAGGGGCCTCCCCTCATTCTGGCAGATGGGAAACCACTGAAAACTGTTAACTATGAGGGGTGATCAATACCTGCAACTACATTTTCACTTTAGCAGGTGTTGAGGATTCAGGCTTCGTCTCTTCTGTGTATTTTGGAATATGGCTCAACCACCTCACTGAAGGTTTCCTTGAATTTCTGCTTTTCCCTACTGCTAATTAAAGCAACAACATGTAACTTTTCCACGTTGTCATAATAGTGTCAAAGGTTGATTTCCTAGTACAATAACTTCCATCAGGGAGAGTAGCATGTCTCCCATGTCCACATTGTGTTTCCAACACTTGTTTACCGCACTATGTAATTTAACACAAAGGGACAGCCTTTACTGTTATCAAGCTAACTACAGGGTTAACTCTGTATATGCCTCTTACCTTGAGTAGATCACCATGGTAACTTATGATGTTCATCATTTGAAATCAACCCGTTGGGAAACTCTGTTGACGGTCCAATCAGATCTGTCTATCACAGAGCTCTGTGAGATGATTCTGAGAGGGGAAGGAGGGAGAGAGCCAGACAAACGAGCTGTGATTCCCTGTTGATGTTTTTCATCTAAATACCGTTAAGTTCTCTGAAATGATCCTGCCTTTATTTGGGACAGGCAAAAGACAACCAAGCATCATTCTGTCTTTCTTGGACAGATGTTGGAGTTCATCTTTAAATTATTCAGTCTTTGTGCTTTTATTTCTGAAACTAATAAACACTAAATCAAATGGGCCTCTAATTGAGAGATGTTTTTAATGGTCAAAACATGCAGCTACACCAAGCTAGCAAAAGGGGATTGGGCTTTAAATTGGGATGAGTCCCAACTCGGATTCAGGTCACTTTTGTCTGCACAAAGCCTTTGTGTCTTTTGTCAGTTGCTGCCTCTGTAATCGTTGCCCTACCCTGATTAGTCTCACCTGTTGCTGATTAGCAAACACCTCCTCTGTGTATGTATTCTCTCTCATTGTCAGTTTCTTTGTGTACCAAATACAATGATCCACTGAGTTTGGGCCCAGCATCTTTTGGACTTTATTCCGACTGGACCTCACCTCTTTTCAGCCTTTCTTTCACCAGTGATGCGAATGTGTTACCCTGTCTTCGACCTCGCTTTTCTAAGTTACCGTAAGCCTCTTTTTTTTTTTGTTGTTGCCTTTTTCATGACAATATCCTCTCTCCTGCAGCACTGTACTCTGTTTTTGGGCCCACTTCCCTTTGTTTCTGTTCCCTTTTGTCATCTGACCCGACACATGGCCCCTACTCTATTTCTCTCACATTATGAACACAGTGAAAAGCATTGGAAAGAGACGAGATGAACAGTAGAAGTGGAACTTTGTGACCTGAAACAGTCACCCGTGAAGACAAAAGCCCGGTCATGCTAAAAGCTCAATGAGATTATTTCAGCCGTTTTCTGCCAGAATGCGTCGCTGAGCTCGTGTGCGGCCGCTTGATCAAACAGGAGGTACGAAGAGGAAATCGGTCCATGTTGAACCGTGGTATCAGCTGGTGAGGTTGATATCTTGTTCAAGTCAAGAACTACCCGCCAGGAGTCACTCAGGTGGCTCTGAGCCAGATTATCTAGCAGTTGATGGGGTTGGGAAGTGAAGGGGGAAATTATGTCCTGTAAGAAACCTTGCTGGGTTCTTACTAGACCCTGGAAGATAAATCTAGATAATGAGACTAATCTGAAGAGGGCGTTGGACATTTTTTTGACAGCAAGCCATATCTTTTGAATGAAGTTATTTAGCACCTACGGTGATCTTGATTTTAGAGTTCTCCCAATACCTTTTCCAATATCAGTCACAATACAAACCCCAGTTTTGGTACCAATACTAACCACAGTATCTGTGCTGATACCAATGCCTGTATCTGTCAATGTACCAATTCTAGCAGTTGTTGTCAAAGCCTGCTAATGTTAGCAATACGTGTGCTATTGCAGTAGTATCAGGAGGGTACATAGTATTGGCTGATATTTAAACCTGGATATTGGCCAATACTCAGTCCTAGATATGGGTATTGACATTGGGAAGGAAAAAATTGTGTCTGATCATCTCTACTTGATATAAATGTTTATCCCCATTCTTCTCCAGATTATATTGTCTTTTCCGTGAAATACACTTAAAGGACTCTTTTCCCAGACATCCCCACTTGTTTTCACACCTTTAGAAGAACCTGTTTGCTGCCATTCAAGTTTGTACTTGAAAAACCCTTGAATTTTCTAACCAGAGCTCGGGCGCAGTAATCCATCATAGCGAACATGGAGCCTTAATTAGGTTTTGTCAGGGTTTGTTTAATCGTTATTCCATTGTGCCACAGTTGAGTGTCTTCATATCAGCGCCGCATTACGTTACACTCTGCTTACTGCCAATCACCTGACAGCCACAGGAAGGTATGCCTGGAAGTTTCTGCCAGGCTATTAATCCTCAAAACCTTTACCAACTTTGTCACATCCACATTTCCCCATAAAAGGTGTGTTTGAAGCAAGAGCAGTCCTTCAATTCATCTTCATTCATCTAAAAATGTAAGATAGCAAAAAATGTGAATTAAATGTGGGGTGTTTTGCACAGTAAATTGGTGGCAAACAGAATAAAGTTGAGTCAACATTGACCTAAAAGATGTGCGCTGATGCTGTGTTAGAAAAGATACATTTGGTGCGGTATGACAGCTAAGAAGTTGACCTTTTGGAATGGGTTGAGGAACCACTGAGCTGGCATTTCCAACGGCAGTTGTTGAGCGTTGTAACAACTCAGCTAATAAACCTGAAATATCAATGAGTTAACTTTCTATTCATGCACATAAACTTAGCTTGTTGATATGTATCCGTAGTGTAAAAGTATATATCGGGGCGCTGGTGGCGCAGTGGTTGGTGTGCGCGCCCCATGTGTGGAGGCTGTCGTCTCGGGCGGGCTGCCCGGGTTCACGTCCCGCCTGTGGCTTCTTTCCCGCGTGTCGTTCCCCACTCTCTCTCCCTGATTTCCAACTCTATCCACTGTCCTGTCTCTCCATTGAAGGCACAAAAAGGCCCAAAAATAAATCTTAAAAGTATATATCAGCAAACTGCCCTGAAGCTGTGAGTTGGATGTGCTTTTTTTTTTCTTCTTTAAATATTCTAATGTATCATAAAAATCCATATTGGCCACTTGCAGCAAAAATACAGTACCTGACATGAATAATCAAGTTTACTTTAGGCAAGGTCAAGCAAAAAGCACAATAAAAGCATTGCCACGATATACACTTTTGTTTTTCTCTTGAAAGAGATACACTCCTCAGAGCAAAACATAGCGTAGTTTAGCCTAGCTTAGCATAGCATAGCATGGCTAGTGGTGGACAGTAATGATGTAAATTTACTTGGGGTACTGTACTTAAGTAAATGTTTTGCATATGTGTAGTGAACTTGAGTATAAATGTTTTATTTGGGCGGGAAATATAACTTTTACTCCACTTAAATGGAAAGACAAATTTTATACTTTTGACTCCTTTACATTTCAAAGGATGATGAAGTCTGTTTTGGACATGCAAAGGCAAAATGTGAGGGTTTTGTTTGAGAAACGACAGAAGCACATTGCTCCATTGCAAATTTTGCATAGTTGTTTGTGTCCGGCCGTTCATTGTTTCCGTCACCACACAAATATACATTTTCTGGTTTGAATTCTTGTATCTAAACTGATCCAACTCCTAGCCTGTGAGCCTATTTACACACAGAATTCAGGAAACATAATGAAAAATTAAAAATATACCTGGACACCTGTGACTGAGCTGTTACGCAAGCCTGAATGAAGCCAGTTCAGACGCATTCGTTGACGAAAATAACAACGCTTCTGTTTCGAACAGGTGACAACTAAAAAAGGTGGCTGAGTCGTGTAGCAGCCAGCGACTCAGAGGCTGAACATTACAGGACACTGCAGCTCACGCACTCTGCAATCCCATTAAAATTTTCCATCCATATTTTGGCACCGAGCGGTGAAGCTCTTAATTGTGTATTACATCGCAGCTGGCATCCCTTTTCCCCCCTCATCCCCAGGTCCTTAATGTGTACTGTGTGCATGCCGTGGAAACTAGGGAAAACACCAATATTTCATTCATTTATCTGTAATTGACACTTGACATTTTCATGCACCGGCACAAAGTTTTGCCAGCCCCTTGAAAGACAAACCACAGCGTCACCTTGCAAAAAGTCTCACTGCCTATTGTAGATACCAAATAATGCGTCAACTCCGTCGGTGTTATGAAAGTAATCCTCTGCATAACCTTGCAGTGTCTTATTATCTTGACACCAAAGGGAATGGGGGCTTGTCACCGCATTCCATATTTTATCCCAGACTGAGAACGAAGCTGCCCTGAAGCCACAGTGACTTCTCGATACCTGTAGCCGATGTTATGTATAATAAACGTTATGTAATCCCCTTTATGCCTTTTGTGCTGAACTGCAAAGTCCTTGCAGGTAACATGAGAGAACAAAACTGAAAAAGGGAAAGCTTGTTTCTACACGCGCACTTGAAATCAGTCATTAAAGGTGACTCTCCCTTTGCTCAAAGCCATTGCACGCAGACAACACTTTTTTTCCCACAGAGCAATAACTCGGCCATTGGGATGTGATGCCGGTCGTCTTTATGAGCTCATCCATCATTTATGTTGGCAATCAAACTGCTTAATGAAGCAGTTCGCCAGCCGAAGATCCATTTCTACTTCCCGGGTGTCTTGATGAGGCAAGCCATGTTGCTTGAAAACCTCTAATCGTTTGTATTAAGCGGTGGACTTTCTGGTTGGAGGAGTGTTAACTCAACTCCATAAGTTGGGATATGTAGTGTCACCTTTTCATGCTCACTGTTGGCTAAAATGGTAACTTTTCCATTTCTGACCAATCAGAATCAAGATGGGGTGGGACTTAAACTTTCAGCTTTGTCAGCAACAATGGCGGAGGAGATGCTATTCCGACTCGTCTTTTGGAGGGAACAATTTCCAGGTGTAGTCGCTCACAGAGCTAGCTAAAACGCACCTGACGGACATTACCGAGGGACGCAGAAGTCAACTTTCGTAACCTAGCAACAATGAGCACCGAGAAGCGGAGGTTGTGAGCGTTGTCTGCGGACACAGGCTATTACTGATATGCTTGTGTAACAGTTGTTCAATTTTAAGTAGTTAGCTTAGCGTCAATGTTAGCATTATTTATGTGAAATAAATTATAGGGTAGTCAAACCATGCCAGCTAGCCAGTTAAGTGTATTGATAGCTGAGTTTAAGCTAGGCTAACAACATTATAAACTAATATATTGTTGCTAAGTGCTAACTTCACAACTATTTGATTGCTACAGTAAACGACTGAAAGTAAGAGACTTCTGTGAGTTTTAACTTTGAATGTAAAGCTAACTTGGAAATTGGATAGCTTTTTATGCTAGCTCTCAGAAGTGAACAATGTGGGGGTGCTATTAACATTCCCTTACAGCCGCTAGCATTGTCATTTGAGCTTCCTGAAAGGCACGGCTGACACCGTTGATGCCATTCCTTAAAGAAGAACCTTGCTATCAACTGTACCATACCGCTCAACCCATGGTATGCTTTCAGGTCATCTGTAACCGCAACACCTCAATCATATTGGGCTCTTTATTTCCGACGTATGGGGTGAAGAGATTGCCGCTCTCTACGTTGCCAGATACATTCATTTTAATCCACCAGTGCAGTAAAGCTATATGGAATTCAAAGCCTTTATGATTTTTGCCGTCAGCATATCCAAAAATACAGATTTGCTTAAGAGCTGGAGCTACATTAAATACAAGTAAGACAGCAACAAAAAGGTCATCCTCTCATTCATGTCCTCAGGTGCTCGCACCCCTGTGATGCATGTCAAAAAACAGCTGGATGTAAGAAGAAAGGAGAGTGCCCTAGGCGTTAAAGAGTACACACTCTTTCAGTGATTGACAGCAAAGAGCTGAAAGGACATTGTTTAGATGCCTGAGTAATTTGAGTGTCTTGATGCACAAATGAACACAAGCTCGAAAAACCAAATGAGAGCACCGCAGGGACATGAGGAATACAGAATCGCAGCAGACAACATCCGTATTATCTCCTTTAGGATTTTGGGGGACCTGTTCTGCTAGACGAGCCCAGCGTATCAAAGAGATTTGATCTTTGGAGATTTACTCCTCCCGTCTAACTTTCCTAAGGGTGATGCACGCCGCATAATCAAACCGTCGTTAAGTCGGGGGGGGGGCTGCGGCTCGCTGGTGTAGGTGCACACAAAGCAGCTAAAAATAGCTTCAAGGGTGGCGGAGCAAGTCGAGATGCCGCATGTGGGGGAAAAAAACAAAAAAAACGTCTGTGAGTCGAAGAGCAAGGGGGAAAGCGTAAAAGTCTTTTTATTGTTTTTGTTGTGCGCTGGAAAGGCGAGTGAGGGGAAAGTGAGGAAAGAGGTTGTGTGGGAGTGGAAATAAAGAGATGGGATTGAGAGTGTGTTCAAAAAGATGGATGGAGCGAGCGAGGGAGGGAGGGAGGTGAGGAGAATCGGAGAGAATCCGTCAGAGGGCTGGGGGAAAGGAAGAGGCCAAACTCCGGGGGCTCGCAGCCTCTTTTCACCAAACTGACAGCAGGCTGGAGCTCCCGCCGAGAGAGGAGTGTGTGTGTGTGTATCTAGTTACACAAATCCCCCTTCTGCTTGCGCACCTTTTTTTGATGTATCTGTGATGGTGTGTGTGACTCCTGCTGAAGCGTGTGACCTAGCTCGCAGCGGATATGACTGGAGCAGCAGCAGCCGCCCGCTAGCAGCAGTGTGGATGAAATTGCAGAGTCAAACGCCAGAGCAGTGTCATGTTCACCCCCTTGAACACATCATATAGCCCAAGTTAGGAAAAAAAAAAAAAAGCTTCGAGGTATTAAGGTATGATTCACCGTGTCCGTTAGACTCACATTTCATCGCGCTGCCAGGTTGAAGAAGGCGAGGGGGGTCCGCGTGTGCAAAAAGGTTTCACACGTGTCCCCGGTGACGGGTCATTTTGTGGAGGCAGTGTGGTTCAGCGTTTTTTCGCAGCAGATATTGATCCAAATGCGAGATGTGTTAGTCAAGTTAGCCTGAAAATACATATGCGCATGCAAAGCAGGCGCGCGGATTCAAGGCCAAAGCCAAAGTGAGTGCGAGCGTGTAGGAGTGTGTTATGTTGTCATCAGGAACAAATTAGCCGGGGCTGTTAGATTTGCGGTGGGTGGTATTGAAAAAGCACATGCTGGCTTCAATAAGCATGGACACAGCAAACCTTTAAAGGGAGGGGGCTACAGACACACACACACACACACACACACACACACACACACACACACACACACACAGAAACAGACAACAACTGTATGCAGCCATGTGGACTGGGCCATGTAGCGGCAAGTCTAAGCAATGATTACTGAACAAGCTGGGACCCATTTGTGTGTGTGTCTGAGTTTCATGTGTAGTATGCAAATCTACACAGTATCAATGTAGGTCTCAGTTTCACATGAGCGAAAGCAACAACAAACTTAACATTTTGTGTGCGTCTGCCAGGGGCGTCATATTGGGGGGGGGAACTACCCTGGGCCCCAATGGTGGAAGACGGCCCTTGATGAGCCTGAATAAAAACATACTTTCTGCATTTTTTTTTTCTCTAAGCTGTAACTCATTTGATAAAAAAAACCCACAACTTTATTTTTTCACCTCAAGCAAAACGCAAAGTGAGCTGCATCCCTAGCAACTGTCTGCTTAGCTTAGCAACAGTCTTGTTCTTCACAACAGCGCAGCATCTATCGAGGGGATAGCTGATGGTTGCTATGCACACATAACGTTTAAAAAATAATAATAATAATTTTAATTCACCGTCAAACTCATGAGGGGTGGGAGGGGGGAGGTTCTGTTAGATGCTAATGCTGCATGTAGTTAAGAAGTTTGTAAAAATAAGTAAAGCAGATGTTGCTGAGGAATTGTCATGCTTTATCTCTTCTGGATATTTAACACAAAGCAATCACTGGTCCTATGGATTATGGAGATGTAGTTGTAATCATTTTTGCAGGGTGGGCATTGGCTCCTGTTTTTGGGCCCGTAGTAATACCTTACTTTGGGGCCCAGAATTCCCTGTGACGCCCCTGGTGTCAATGAGTTGTCCTCTTGTGACTGTGCTCTTGAGGATTAACATTTATTCTTAGTGTAGCAACAAAAATCACTGCTCAATCAAAACCGTCCTTGATTACATCCTGAATCCTCCGGAGATTGAAAATGGAAAAAACATACAGCCGGGTGTTCTTTTCAAACAGCTCACGATTCATTTTTATCGCAGGTCTGCTTAAAACTACGGCTAATTAGGGTTTATTTCTTTTTAACAGTGGTGTTTTTAAAGCCACAGTAGGAATAAATATTTAATATGTCCTAGATCTTTGAAAAAAAAAAGGACGAAAAAATAAAGGGACAAAAAGTGCCTCTCCATGTGCGAGGATTGTGTGTGTGTGTGTGTGTGTGTGTGTGTGTTTAAATGTGCCTCCTCTCTCAGCTCCTGCAGCCTTTATACAACACAGGCCTATGGGTGAGGAGTGATTTAATTGTTGTGACTTCCAACGTCAAGACTACAACAGGAACACACAAGGCCCAGAGCTAAGAATACTTGTATGAGTTTAAAGTTTGCTGTAGTGGGTAAAAAATAAAAAATAAAAAAAGGCAAATTCTGCAATCTGTGGTACTCCATTTTTACTTTCATTGCGAGATGAAGTTCAAGTTCACTTTGACGAATGTTTGCTGCTCTTGCAAAAACCATACTATTATTTTGATTGAGAGATAAAAAAAAAAAAAAGTGCGATGTATGAGCAGACCCTCCAAGATAGATTTGAGCCATTTCAAGATGTTTCATTCTCTCTGTTTAACAGAAGTGAGTGTTTTTTTTCCACCACCTCCTAAGTACACTATTTTCCTTTTTCTTCGAGAGCAATCCGTTTCTCCTTTAATCCACAAGATTAAGGACTGACTATAATTCCAAATAAGAGGCTTCAGAAATCCACATAAGAGACTCCAGGGACTTAGCGGTTTTAACTCAGGGGATGGTCCTAATCCCCCAAACGCACACTGGAAGTGGGTGTCAAAGACTGTCAGAGTGGGGAACTCCAGATGGCGGGGAGGGGGCAGAGGGGGGGATTTGACCTATGAGTCGAGGGTGATTCATGCTGCGGTTGGGGGCTTTTCAGGATGAGACTCTTGATTTGTGTCAGTAAACTTTGGATCCACCACTTTGAAAACATAAACAGAGACCATTTTGTTCCACCGCATTACACTTTGAGTTGCTATGTGACACCTTAATGACAACCTTACAGTTAACTAATTTTTGAACCAAAGGAAAACGTGTTAAAGGTTGGTGTCCAAATCTGCACTTTCCAAATCCCTTCAGGTCCTGTAAACAATAACAAGGGATTAAAAGCCTATAGCCAAACAAATGTGCCTCTCAAGGGTTAATCAAGGCGAGCAACACAACATTTGGGATTTAGAGTGCAGTCGCCATTGCGTTTAGTATGGACATTTAAGTTCCCCCTTAGGATATATTCTCTTTAATGATAGCTTTCATTTTTTATAAAGTGCTAGCATCAGCTTTAGCTATAAAATTGATCCATTAGCCCACTTCGTTTTATCATCTTTGACGTTCATGAGCTCAATGCCAACACCACTTCAGAGGTTAGGGGCATTTAGTGCATGTTTCAAGGTTCCTTTAAACTACTATAGCACTCCTGCTTACTAGTGCTGAATCCTCAAACATTAGCCATGTCGTTTGAGAAGTTTAGCATGTTGTTGTTGTTTGCTTTTTGACTCAAAGCACGACTTTGTCTCTCGCAAGAGCTGCTCACATGGCTGTTGGTATCTTTATGCATCATTGGCGATAACCTCATACTTTAATACAATTCAAATTACATCTGACAAAACATTGAGTATGGCTGTTGATATAGAAAAAGTGAACGTCATTCTATTGAGATTAGCATTGCAATTGTTTTGAGTTTAAGCCTGTAAGTAAATGTTAGCATGCATACACTTTTAGCCAAGATAGCAAACATGACAACTGTCAAACATGAGCGTTTTCTTTTCATCATGTTAGCATGTTGTTGTTAGCATTTTGACTCAAAGGAATCCTTTTTCTCTTTCAAAAAGGTGTTAGCATGGCTGTTGATATGGCAAAAGTGAACGTTGATCTATTGACATTAGCCTATTACTTATTCTGCATGTAATAAGTAAATGTTAGCATGTGTACACTTAAAACCAAGATAGCAAACTACAACTGTCAAACATTAGCATATTGATTTGATCATGTTCGCAGGTTGTTCGCATTTTGCCTCAAAGCATTCCCATGTCTCTCTTCAAAGCTGCTAGCATGGTGGTTGATGTAGCAAAAGTGAACGTTATCCGATTAACATTAGCTTTGTTTTTATCCTCAATTTCTGATGAGTCAATGGTATCATGCGTACACCAACCAAACCTAACCAAGGTAGCAAACATGACAACTGTCAAACATTCAAGTTAGCATGTTGTTGTTGTTAATGTTAGCATTTTGGGCTAAGAGTATGGCTACGTTCCTCTCATTGAGCTAAAATGGCTGTGGACTTTTTATTTGACTATATTTTATTACAAACTACATAAGTTTGTATCTCTGTGTAACAATGGAAGGTGAAAGAATCGGCTGGCCCCAATTGAGAGACAGTCCTTTAATGTGTGTGGTTTGTAACTCAGAAAGAAATGCAACCCTCCAATACACTTTTGACTTCATAACTTTTTGACCCATCATTCGCTACATTTTTTGAGAAACTCATCATCGAATTTGACTGCAAGCCATCTTCAGCAGTGCAAAAATAACCATCTGACCTCTGTATCCATCCAAAACTACATAGAATACTCCCAGATTTAGCCTCGCTTTAATGCCACAGGCTAAAGAGCTCACAGTTTTACATATTTGTTTGACTTATGCCAAAACAACACTAATCTCTTGTAAATGACATGACACATGGGCAATAGATAAGACCTTGGTTGTCACTCAGCACCCCTCTTGTCCTTGAGAAAATGACGCTTATGACACATCTCTGCTGAAATGCACTCTCTTTGCCCTTTAGAGCTCAAAGTAGTCAGCAGTTTACGTCTTTAAGGTTCCAAAATGGATTATTCTAGAAGTGCCTAGAAGTTCTCCAGAGTTCATGCACTTGTGTGTGACTTATGGACATGAATTAATTATGAAGGCTTGGTTATAAAATGGCCCAAATAGCTCAAGGCAGCATGTTTCATCATACATGGAGCACATTGTACGATGCAAATATAGTTCAAAGCCTTGTATTTTCATGCGTTGTGTTATGTATTTATACCCGTCTCTTTGATTCAGGTATATACCAACACATTTGTTCATTTAAATCCTTATTTTATACACATTTTTCTTGCTTCATTCCCCTTTTGATCACCGCCTGTCCCAATGCATGGCTCTGATCTGGAAATTCTTCAAAGGAACAAAGGAGAACAATCTCAATCTGTTTCCCGCAGACACTTGCAATTTGCGATTTCTGTTAAAAATCTGTCATCTCCGAAGTGATGATGTTTCGCTGCATACTTTGCATACACTTTGATTAAAGAAAGGCGGTTATTGAAGCTGCGTTTGCAAAGTGACAATTCCTCTTTTATCCTCTACTTTATGGGACTATGTTTTGGAAAAAAACAAAAGCGGGGTTGTTTGTGTGTTTGTGCAATGTACACAGAGATCATTTTGAGAGCAAAGGTTTAAAAGTTCTCATTGATATGACTTCTGTGTAGTTCTGGAGTCAAAGAGGGAACAGGAGTCAAAGGGAAAGTTAGACAGAATGAGGAAAAAAAAAGAAGAAAAACACAAGGAAACCAAAAAGGGGGTTTTGCATTTGATATTTTTGTGATTTGCATGACAGCTCCTTGAGGAGGAAGAACAAGCTATAGCTGGGATCCACTGCAGTGCTAGCACTGAAGTTGGCACGCTATGAAACATTTAATTGCACCATCATTCAGCAGAGGAAGGAGCGGATGGCTTCTGCTGCTCAGCCTGCGCGTCTTCTCGAGCCATGAAAGCCCATCAGTGATCCCGTTCAACAGTCCAAGTGGGCCGGGCCGGGCACTTTGTCGAAATGGGTCATTAGCTTGTAATATTATTAGAAACACTTTGGGCTACCATCTCATATTTCTGCAGTGTGATCACATGAGGAACTTTGTCCCAATAAAGGGAGCACAAGAAGGACTTGTGACTCTTTTGCTTGGAGGTTGTTGCTATCTTATCACACATGGCATGTCAAAGCTGGCCCGGCTTCATGCTCCACAAGCTAACAATCGTGTTTCCAAGACATATAGAGTATTCTCGAATGAGACACATATATTGCATGTGCATGAATGGGCTTTTTCTCATCTGAACAATTCATTGAATCCAGAGAGAGGGAATAACGCACAGCTGGGATAGGCTTTGTTGAGCTTTCTGTGTGTTCCTCATGGTATGGTATTGGTAACACTTTCATTTATGAACAACGACAAAGGTCATGTGTTGGCTCCCACATGTGCAACATCTGTGTCGCTGACTGCCTTTCTTTCTGAACCGTGTTCTGTTAACGCAATGCTCGGGGCAATTTGCCAACAGGGCGGAATGAACACTTAAGAGTTCAATAAAGGTGCAACGGGGGAACAAAGTCAACCATAACAAGCATTCATTGTGTAAAAACAGCAGGCGCACTGGGTTTAAATGTCACATTTCTGTGCACGCAAGTAGAGCTACAGTTATTCATCCCTGAGTGGCTAACCCAAACATTTAGCATCAGCCCTTGATGCTCTCAAACGGGAATAAAATGCTATGATATAGCTAAAAGCTTTTGTGTCCAAACAAACTTAGAAATAACTCAGGCCCTAGTTTTTATAGACTGCCTAGTGGTAAACAGAAAAAAAGCAACATAAAATGATTAGTGTACATAACTTTAAAGGCCCTGAAAACCTATGACGACCAGCTTGTGTGCGTGGATGGAGGAGGTCTAACACAACGATAAACTGGCTTAGTTTTGGTTTGGGTCATAAGATATGTCTGATACCTTAACCTTGAAAAACAATTCAAGTACTTTCTGGCAGCATTCAGAATTTAAAGTTGTTTTGTGGGGGGTCTTTTTTGCATTCATTGGACAGGAATTTAGGAAATTCAGCATTAACACATTAACTGCTATGCGATAAAGGTCCGAAAGGCATTAATTTTTTTTAATCTTAAGCTATTTTGTCCCTTTAGGAGCACCGTAGGTCGGCCATCAGGGGTCTCACTGTAGCCACAGTGATGGAAAAGAACGTCACCACTGCGCCTTTAAAAAAACTCCCAGACCACTCAGTTGACGAGTCCAAGGTAAAATCCACATTATGACATCAAACATTTCACAATTTGACCTTCCTCGTTGTAGCTGTTTTCAGTATCTGTTCAAGTTCCATCAGTTTGTGAATGGTTAGGTTTGACCTGCGGTGTAAAAGCGCTTTGAGTAGTCAGAAGACTAGAAAAGCGCTTTACAAACTTGAGTCCATTTACCATTTACCTAAGTATTTCTAATTCTGATTCTGAAACCTTTGTTCCCGAGATAAAGTTGAAATGAAAGTTTAATTTCTTTAACCAACCAATCTTGGTTTTCTTTTGTTACAATAGCATCACATAGTATCCCCAGACAAGGCTTTGAAGTCCTTTGTGGTTTTGATCAAACTCACAAAGCCTTGGTTCAAAGGAGAAACTTTAATCTGGTATGCCCCTCAATGAAATGATCTTAGGTGTAAACTTGTTTCAGGACTTAAATGTATAACTGAGTTCCTTATTGAGTTATGGATTGGTAAACATTGCATTCTGCCGCTCTTTTTTTAAAAGTGTACTGTACACATTGGTATGCCTTGATTTAAGATGTCATTACAAGAACTAGAGCCAATCAATGCTACCCATTCAAAACGCAATTACTTTTTGGTGCTTGTTCCAGTGTTTGCCTCATCCATACTCCATATATTCCACTAGTTCCCATCAATTTTCACTCTGCTATACTATATGTGTAATGATGCACATTCCATAAAAGGGACAAATCCTCCTTTTGATAGTTAGAGCTTTATCATCAGTCGTAGGAGTTCAGCTCATCCAGGAGCTATTTGATGATAAAGTGCTGTAATTTCCTTTCTCCATATTGGGATTTCCTACATTTCCCAGAATGACAAAGAGCATCTCTGAACTTTTTAAGCTTTCTATATAGAACGCGCAGCGAGTTCAAGCATTTCAAGTTTGTCAAACTTTTCTCACATAAAGAAAAGAGACAAACACATGAAACACGGTTGGCTTTTCAAAGCCGCATTGAATTCTGGTCTGTTGAGGCTATTGCTCGTCGATTGAACCTCAGTCGGAGAATGGGGGCAGGAAGGAAGTGAAGCAAACCGCAGTACTGAAAACACCTGAGTGCAATGCAGCATTGCCAACTTCAAAAGAAGCCTCAAATCAGACCCAGAAAATTCAAAACTAGATAGTCAGAGGATGGTTTTACTGCTGATTTGAAGTATTTTTTTTTACTCCCGTGTTACATTTTTTTTCATCCCCTACACCTGAGAGGCTGCTCTCAGAACAAAAGACTCGACACAAGTGCATCCCATGACTGAATACTTCTGATGTTCCCATTGCAGAACTGGGTCACCGGCTTGCCTTTTAAACTGTGTGCCAACCGAACAACAGGGCGGAGGGTTCAATGTCCGTCGCTTCATAGCAAGCTGCTCGGCTTGGCAGCGAGCATCACAAGATCGCCCCCAGGGTAGAGCTCTGTAACAGACCTCAGTTCAGGCAGGAAGTGGGGGTGAGATGGATGGATGGACGGACAGACAGACGGACAAACAAAGTCACCCCGCATAATGGCGCTGCATTCATGGTAAGGGCTCTGAAAAATTTACAACACAGCATGTGGACACTCGATATGGATGAATGCCTGCTTAGATCATTAAGTACAAGCTTTTTGACTCCCCTTTTTTGGACATATTTTTTGTCAGAGTGGTAAATTAAAGCAGCATTTTGTGCCAATGGTGTCTATTGAATATATTAGAGACATTTGGCAGCCATTGCAGCACAAACTGACATCTAAATAGACTCAATGCAAATGTATTTTATGCCCAAACACGCTCAAATCTTCCGTATCACTTTACATAAAAACATGCATTTCATGGATGTCTGCCTCCCGTCGCCCCAGTGCATGCTGGGACAGGCTCCAGCCCTCTTATGACCCCCGGATAATAGAATAATAGAAAATAGATGGTGGAAAGGATTGCTTGATGTGCATTTAATTCATAGTCATAACCCATCAATGAAAGTGACCACAGCTGGAATCAAGGATGGAATATTAATGCGCCATGTTGGATCATTACAGAGGGGTTGGGTATGGACTAACTCATCAGTAGTTCATACAGAGCTAAGTGTGCAAGATAAGCAACCAAGTGGAGGACAAAACTAGACAATAGGAGTCCCTACTCTGTGCGCTTAAGATTTAAATCAGAAGGGAGTGTTTGAATGCACAACAAGGCTCCTTCTCACTCTCAATGGGGAGCCATGCTTTGAATCCATAAGGCCCCCCTTTAGTGATATGCAGAATGGAATGAAAAATGGACTACTCACTTAAAATTCTGAACGTTATTATAGCTGTTATCATTGTGACAAATGACTTTGATTTCATTTATATAATTCTCCAGATTGTTATGAAAGATGGGTTGAGCAAACTGAGGGCCTGTGTCCACTGATGGCTTTTTTCTTTGCACTAAGCGGAGGCCACAACCTCAGTTTCAGAGAGCTCACTGGTGTTTGCCAACAGGGGTTACGAGTGTCGATTTCCACTTCCCTCCGTATATACTTTTAGGTTTGTTTTCAATAGCTCTCTATGCTTTCCTTTTATTCAAGGAAATGGTAAACTGGTTAATGACTTTAGCTTGGGGTTAAGTGTGTTGCCCAAGGACACATAGGACATGTCACTATAGGGATCGAACCCCTGACCTTCCAGGTTCAGAGACGACCGACTCTACCACTGATCCACAGCCGCCCTAAGATACTAGATCACCATGGCAACATGGAAACAATAGCTCTGGTCCTGGAAATGGGACCATCCATAAGACTGGTCACATGCAGTCCTTTGACGCAATTGCTGTAGACAAAAATGACAGTCCCTTCTTGAATTTGGTTGGTCAGTGAGGTATAAGTGCAATTGACGAGTGTGGCGGTGTCCCACAAGTTAAATTATTTGCAACTCAAGAGCGCAGTGAGCACAGCGACTTTTCATCCAAAATATAAGGAGGTGTAAAAGCTCATCCTTTACTCCTTTGAGTTCTACTTTTCCGTCTGTTTTTTAATCTAAGTTAAAGATCCTTTAAATTTCCGTTGCTTTTGGCGCCCTCTGTGGACAAAGATGTACCGCTAATATTATCCTGTCCTTTTTTTTTTCTCTCATCCTGCTGTCTTTTACGATCATATCATAGAGAATCCTTGAAATGGAGAATGTGAGGAAAAAAAGAGGCGGTTTCTCTGTGTAGCGTGCTGTTCAACTCCTGACACCTATCCCCCGGCAGCGGGTTCATTTATGAAAAATAAGAATACAGAAGTGATCATTCTTGTCGCTGATGTTCTTCATTGATTTTGTAGGTCATAAAGGGGCATCAGTATTAATTTCAGCCGATTTCATAACCATTTAAAAAACCATCATTGTAGCTTTAAAGACAAAAAGACGTACATGGACAGCTCTTTAATTCAATCACATATTAACAGGGGTTTCAGGTAGGGAAGTAAATGTATTTGCAGTATTTTCTGGTTATTGTTTTTCTCTTTGAAATGCTAATTAATCCGCAGGCTTTGGTTTTACATCTCTCTTATTTCATAAAATATGACGCCTTGTTAAAAGATTGAACTGGGACTCCTTTAACATAGCAGTATGCGCTTTGATGATATTGTTAACTCTGATTACATTTTGAACACGTTCTCTGCCCCTGAGAAACAATAGCTAATTTCAATTTAAAAAGCCTCCATCTTTTGACCTCTTAAATGCACTGAACCCTTTTTTTTTTTTTTTTTTTGGTCCGGCAGCAATTATATCCAGCAGCGTGACTATTCAGTATTTCTGCCACTCACTGTTTCGTTAAATGTCAGGAGGCATTAAAGGCAAGAAAGACGTGCGGCTTGAATAATGTAATCTGCGAGGCGCTAATTGACTGCAGCGCACTTCAAAAGGATCTGCAGAAAGTCTTGAAAACACAAAATAAGGGTCGATAATGTTGCCCAGAAGAGACAGCTCGGTTGCCGCGTTGTCAGATATGAATATTAATGAGTCGCCGTCGGCGGGGACGTAGCTGATGGAGCGTTTTATAAAACAATAACAGGGTGAGATGATGTCGATTTTTCACGATGCTCTTTTGAATTTGCTAATAAATCTTATGCATCATCTGCAGTACAAATGACACACAGGGACACGCCAATGGGCCCTGTATTAATGGAAACGACACATTTCGTAGCAATGATGTTGTTATTTGGAGTTTGCTGTTCATTTGGAGCGCCCGTGTGTAAATATATCCCACATCTGAGGCGATGTCGTTTCATTTCAGGTCACGAGGTTTGAGTCGTCTCTTGCTGCGGCGGCCAAAACAAACACGAGTAACGTTCAAATGAATTGTAAATAGTCACAGTTGGTGCCTGGATTATTGTTGGGAGTTCAGCTCTGTGAGCTTATTTGGTTTGGTTTATCCTCTACAGTAATATATGGGGCTGCATTGAGTATATATTGGTCTGTATATGTGTCACCAATGGTTACCATTACAATAAGTTTACTATGAGGCTGTTGATGAATCTAGTATACAGTGTGGTTATCAGCATTTATTTGCACCCACAGTCATTTTCCACAGCTTGAGCAATACAAGAGGTACTTAGCTTAAATGTACCCACCATTTCTCACCATGATGTTGCAAATTTATGCAGAGAAAATGCAACAAAACCATGTCACATCACCAGTGTTGGGGGCTTGTTGAAGATAATTTGCAGAGTGATTGAGCCCTATGCAGATGCCATGTAATCATACCAGTGCATAATTAATGGATAGTTTAGTAGCGATAGTGCTAGCTTCCTTGCTAACATTTGGATCTTCGGCCTGGAGCAGATCAGCATTTTGCGTCGACTTAAAAAAAGTTATTGTTGCCTCGGGGTCCAATTCCTATGCCTTCTTTATTTCCCCTCATCATTATTTTTGTGCAGCCCCTTGTATGGGCATACAAAGTCTAACATTACTGGTCTAACATTTGACATCAGTGGGCCCGCTAATGATGCTAACATCCCAAACAAAAAAGTTAACCATCTTAAGAAAGGGAAGAGGGAGGGGGGTTGTATTTAGGTGTAAAACTAAATTGTGTAATCATTGCTTACATTTAGGATGGATTATCATTTTGCTTCCAGTCATGGGCCCCTCGTGCAGCTGGGCCCCTTCCCCCCCTTATGGGCAGCCTTGGCTGTATGATATGAAGCTTTTTTAGAGAACACTTCTCATTTCTTCTGTTTGAAACTTCCAGATTTGTGTTTTTACAAAAGGTAAGACACGACCGGGCAAAGAGTTTCAAAAGAATAAAAGCAGAAGTTTGTTCAGGGAAAGGTTGAACCCACGCTGAGTTTGTATTTTCATCAGTATTTCTTTGTCTGGGAGTCGTGGTTGTTGTTTGTACCTCAGATCAAAGACGGGCCACTTGCTGAGCTTCAGCTCAAAAAAGTGATCAAATTAATTCAAAGTCAGGCCTGGGCATGAAATATTTCTCAAAGTGCACTAATGCACTTTGCTAATGTCTCACCTTTGGATCAGCCATACTGCTTATGAGTCCCGCAGGATCGGCCACAGAGGATAATTTGTCTTCCCTGCTCTGCGTGTGTGCGTGCTTCTATAACTTTGCATTGCTTTAAATGATGCGTGTCTGCAAGCAAACCCATAAACATTCATTTATTAATGTTCGGGGGGGGGGATGTTTTGTGTTTATATGCAAGCGCTTATATGAATGTGTGTGCATGTGCTTTGCATAAAGCGAGGTATCGTGTGTGTTCTTGCACAGGAGCTTGGGAAACATCAATTATGATGGAAAATGGAGAAATTAGAGAGGGCCCACTGTTTCCCCAGAGAGGAGGAAAAGTCATGCAGAATAGCCCGGCTGGTGATAAGAAAAAGAGAAGCCCTGCAGCCATTGTTGTGTGATTAAGGACTAGGTTTGAGCCATTGCAGGGGTGTCGGGGGGGGGAGGTTAAATAATTCACACAGCAGGAAAACAGCCAAATGGTGTTTACACAAGTAGATGCATGCAGGACTGATGGGGCATTAAGAGAGAGAGAGAGAGGGTCATTCTGTTTGGGTTAAGCTGCAGCTCAGGGTGGCTGGAGCGTCAATTAGAAAAACAGTCTGTGCACTGCAGAGGCGCTGCAGGCAATCCACAGTGTTGTACTGTACCTTTAAGATGTGATTATGGCTACTTAAAGACGCAGCACACATTGGATACATCTGGTGGAATTCAGCTGTTACTGTATTTAAGTTTGGGTTTCCTCATATTTAAAGTTGTAGTTTCCAATAAAAACCAATCAAAGTCAAGAACTAGCTTCCTGGCTTTCAAACCCCCATAAATCCAGTTCCAAGTTAATATTGTAACTCTTTATTTCCTATCAGTTACAACTTCTGTTTATATTCTGTACAGCACTGAAGGCACACAAAAACCAAAGATATAACGGAACATAAGTATATACAAAATATACAGAATAAATAATTTCAATCTAGTTTAGGTAGAAAAGCTACAGAGTGTGTGTGCTTACATGAACCGTTTTTCAAAGTTTGAATGAGTATGAAGGAAGTGGTTGTTAAATCCTGACAAACGTCCACGAGTCGCCAGCGGTCCATTGCTTGTGAGTAGGAGGAGCTGGAGAGAGTCGTCTGAAGTCGCTCGGCAAGGTTGTCAAACGTGGGGAAAAAACTGGGAGCTCATTGGGCAACGCTGCTCATCAGTAACCATTCATGTGCTAACAGTGTAGTATGCCCACGCCTTCAAACAACAAAAAATAAAAAGTTCAGAACATGCCCAGTCAAGCTTGAGGGAAGGAGCTATGTGTTCTTCTGACTGCTGCTTGACTCTTTCCCAGACGTACATTAGTTACATGGAACACGACCTCACACACACTTGAGGGATCACACACATTTGTGGCTCATTTTTCACTGGCAGAAAACAAAACAGAAACAAACAAACGAAGGAAGAAAGGTTTTTCAGCAGGACTCTGTTTGATTGTCATGCACCATCTTATGGCATTTGATTAGTGCAATGCATTTTGTACAAGATTAAAAGTTATTGTGTAATATACTGGACTTTAAGTGCTGTATGTACTGATTAAGAGGAGGATAAACATCCTGTTCTGTGAATATCAGCAGTTTGTATAAAAATAAATAAAGACAACGACTGCAGCGGCGCAGTGGCTCGAATCGATCGGGGAACAACAGACGTGCTCCTGTCACTGTTTTCTAATGTACAGTTGGCATTTTTGCTGACTCTACGGCACAATGAGCATCATCCAGCTGGCTTAATGTTGACAGAGGGCGTAATCAGGTCAAACCCGGGCTAAGGATTGACTGATTATACAGCGATTCTGGGTCAAGTGGTGATTGAAATTCACCCACTTCTTTCCAAACATCTGCTTCATCCTATCAGGATGTCAGACATTGGAGGGGGGGTAGATTGGGGGGGAGGATAGTGGATCAATTTAGTTGCCGGCACCGACGCCATGGATGTTTTCATCAACCATAATAAGCCGATCGAGCTCGAAATGTGTTGAAAAGTTGGTTGCAGTCCAGGTCTGCTCCACAGACTGTGGTTACATTTGGCCAGACATGAACGACACCTTTCACCAGCTACATAACATGGCTGTCAACACATAACAAAAGAATAAACCCAGTTACATTCTGTGCTACAGTTCAACTGAAAAAAAAAAGGGATGTGCCCATGATATATGTTTCACACTGTGGAAAGTACAAGAGGGCAAACGGGACAAGGCACTTGGTTTTTAAAGTGGATTCTATATAGCGTTTGTTTTGAGTCTGTGCACGCTCAGTTAAATGCAGTTTGATGCTCCAGGACCTCTAAGTAATCTGGCTCAGTATGCAAGTTGGCCTTGAGTTCAAAGTACTCATTCTGAGTTTGCTCAAGCATGACCTTGCGTGGTCTCGAGTACATAATTGTCTCCATTAGCTTTAACTCCTCTTGGTGCCCTGGGACCTGCATGTCTACGGCGGACTGAAGTTGGGGCATGTTCTTCCGGAGATACTCGGTTATTCCGAGCTGCTGCAGCTCCTTCTCCCGCTCCAGAATGTTCCTGTACAGGGAGTTGGGATTGCCGAGGGTGACGAACTCGGCGGGGCACTCCCCGGTCATGGCTCGGAACTTGGACGCGGGGTTCCCGGTGAGCGGGGACGTGTTCTCCTTCTCCATGATGCTCCGGCAGAACTGGTGCTTGGCGCCGGGGTCGTCCACGCTGTAATCCAACTCTGCGTCGTGCTCCTTGTGCTGCGAGCAGTAGGTGGGGTTGCGGCAGATCTGCACGATGGGACTGTGCGATCTGTCCTCGTACAGAGTGGCCGACCCCGTCCTCTGCGTCAGGGTGTGGTGTGTGGTTTTCTGGCCGTACATGCTGTAGTGTAAGTGGATGGGACTGCTGCTGGTGTTTTCACGCGGCTGCTCCTCCGCTGCTTTTTTCTTTGCCCTGCGCCGACGCCGATGCACAACAAACACCACCAATCCGGCTGAGCAGAATATAATCACAAGGACAAACATAAGAAGGCTTAGGATGAGCACAGAGAGGGGGACGGTGTCGGTGAGTGAACTGAATAAACCTTTGTCAATGCTGTCGGGCCCCAGTGTGACAGTGACACTTTCCTCCTGCCCTGGAGGCACAGGGTGATAGGTACCCAACCCGGGACACAGCACCTCATGACGCAGGCTTCTCAGCTCAGCCTGAATCACTTTATCCGGGGTGTGGCACAAAATGGAGCCCACCACCGTGTCCTTTCTGAGTTTCTCCACCCATTGTTTGAGGCTGAGCAAGTCACAGCTGCAGTCCCAGGGGTTGTCCTCTAAATAAATCTGCTCCAGAGAGTCGAGTTGATCGAGCACGTTGCTCACCGGCAGATGCATAAGTAGATTTTTCCTCAGGTTTAATTTGGTGAGGGGCACGTTGCGGAAGATCTGGGCTGGGAGGGAGCTGAGCAGGTTGTTATTTAATGACAACAGCTTCAGGTTTGGCAGGGGATTAAAAGTGCCTGGAGCAATCTCTTTGATAAGATTGTATTCCAGATACAGGTATTCAAGGTTGTGCAGTCCCACAAACATTGTGGAGAACAGTTTTTCTACTCTGTTGCCATTCAGGTACAGTTTTTTCAGACTGCTCAAGCTGAGGAAAGTTTCATTGTCGATGTAATCGATCCGGTTGTTTGCGAGGTTGAGCAATTCCAAACTGTCATATGTGACAAAATCGTACTTCAAGAGTTTCTGAATCATATTTCCCGTCATCACCAGTTTAGTGGGGCTCTGTTGTAGTATTCCGATATCTGACACCTTTTGAATTCCCCTGTCCTGACAATGCATCAAAAACCCAGCCACAGGGTGATTGTGACAAGAACAGTGCTCCACACAAGGACTGCCAGGAACGTGAGACGGGGTCGGTACCTCGTCTTTGGCGTTCAGCTTGGGAATCTGAGCCACTTTGGACGAGGGGGTAACGACCATATCCAGCGACTTTGACGGCTCCTCCAGATTGATGTCTGCATGCGATGGGCACAGAACGTCCCGCTTCACTTTCGCTAGAATAGTCCCCTTGAGATGATGTGGTGTGGTGCACACCACGTCCCCGAGAGCTGACTGGGCCCTCATGTTCTCCATCCAGATTTTTAAATGTAAAATATCACAGTCGCACACCCAGTCATTGTCCTCCAAGAGAAGCTCCATAATCCGTCCGATGTGCTCCAGAAACCCGACATAAGGCAGTGTTTGGAGCTTGTTGCCGCGTAAGTCCAAGTGGGTGAGGGGCACGAAGCGGAAAATGTTGTTGGGTAAAAACTCTATGGAATTATCATTGAGGATTAGCACCTTGAGACGGATCAGTTTGTTGAAGGCCCCCGGCTCGATGACCCGTATGAAATTTGTGTCAGCTTGGAGAAACTCCAAGTTCACCAGGCCTTGAAAAGTGTCCTCTTTTAGAGTTACGAGGAAATTGCTATTAATGTGTAGTTTTTTCAGCGAGCCCAGGGAGCTGAAGACCCCCGGCTCCAGCTCTTGTATGCTATTACCCCCGATGTGCAGCGAAAGGGCATTCTTAAGCCCTTCCATTTCCTCTGCGCGGAGTTCGACCAAGTCATTTTTGTAAAGGTTCAGGTGGAAGGGCACACCTGCCGGGACTTTGATTTGGGAGATTTTGCTGATGTTTCTCTGCTCGCAGTTCAGATGAAGGATGCCGTCTTTCCCCTCGCAGGAGCACAGCGAGTCACAAGACTCACTTAAAGAGGAGGAGGATGCCTCTGAGGGATGGATATCTTGGGATCGGGCCGCAGAGAGGAACAAGCCGATGAAAATGATACAGGGCAGCATTTCGCTTTGAGGTATCTGTGGAGATAGAAAAAGAAGTATGGTTCAGAGGGGGTGGGGAGGAAAAGAAAAAGAGCAGCGAGTGTACATGTTGTACAAGTCAAATGTAAAGCATCATTCCAAGACTTTTAAATGATATTCAACCATTGTGAGCCACACGTCATGCAAGTTTCATGTGTTACAGGACATGAACTTGTGTCAAAGTGTGTGGGGTTACAATTCCATGTCTGGCTGCACTGTATGCATGAGTGGAAGTCACACTCCTCAAGGATGAGGGAGTTTGTGCAGTGTAGAATTGTATAGAGTAAAACAGCATGAAAAATAGATTACGGGACAAGGACACACGTCGAGTATCCTTCAATTCTTTGATTCTGTGAAAATAGATCTCAATTTAAATGTACCTTATTTCCTTCCTCTATAATGTTGCCTCTTTATCACTGAGTTACAATGTGTCTTGGAGTAGACATGAGGAATGTGAGGTTGATCAAGTGTAGCTAACGGGAATCCTAATAATCCATATAAAACAGTCGTCAGATTCCTCAGAGTCTGAAACTCGACCATGCCTTTCACCAGTGAGTAAATACATCTCCCAGGATGAGCAGTGACAGTAAGACAGCATATCTCTCTTCAGTTACTCACAGTGGGATAATGGTATATTTTTAAAAAAAATGGCTCTCTCATTTGACTGATTTTTCTGCCCTTTGTCTGCAGGACTCACTCGAACAAAGAATTTACTCGGAGGGGGGTGAGTCATAGAAACGCAGAAGTCTCTTTGGTCCATTAAGATTCCATGTCTAAGAAAATAATTCATCACAGACTTTTCAAAATGTGTAAACTGAAAATAAATGATTGGTGTCTTTATTGTTCGACCAATTAACTCTCACTACTCGACCGGACTGAGGATGAATTAATCAGCAACCACCTATGTTCGTTAATTTGTTTAAAACCGTTCTCCATGCGGTGAAGAATGGCATCTGAAGCACACAGACAGAGCTGTCCAATGAATACACTGTGAACTCACACTTGATTGTAAGCAGGATTTATGTTGAATGACAAGGGAAGCGCTGGAATGTGATTTTAATGATGGCATGCCTCAGCGCCACATCTCAATCTATTACGTTAATTTGACTAAAATCACATTGGATCAAAGGCTAGATCACTCTCGGGGGGGAGGGGGGGGGGACTGATGGAGAAGTATAGCCATCTTCACATGATCAAGGAGAACCAGATATCCCCAGTTCACTAACAGAATTCTTCAAAGAGATAAGACATTGTGAGACGGCAGGAAGACGCAGCTGTTTCATGCTAACGAATGCGATTAGCATCTGGAACGCTCAACTCTAACAAGACTGGGCAAGCTGGGTTCAGCCCATACTGCCTCTGGAGAACGCTGTCTGTCAGAGGCTCCAACCTCTGACTCAAAATCTGCCCATGAACGGTGCTCGACCTTCATTTGACTAGAAATCACTTTCTCTACATTGAAGGGAGGGCAATGAAATGTGGGGCACATTTTCATTGGGATGGCTGCCATTGACTTCCCGATAAAGCAGCTAGCATAAGTTGTTTGGAAGGTGGATAGGAATGCTTTTCTTTTTTGGGCTTTTCATGCCTTTATTTTCTTAGAGATAGGACAGTGAATAGTCAGAAATAGGGGCAAGACGAGCGGGGATTGACGTTTGGGAAAGGAGCCACAGGTCCGATTAGATGCTAGGAGGACCATAGCCTCCATACATTGGGTGTGTGCACTAACCACTAGGCAATTGGCGCCCCAGGGATGCTCTTTTATGTAGATCAACACCCATTATCCACACCTATTGTTTCTTCACTTTTACTATTTCATATCTTGTCTTGCCTTGATGCATTTTACTGTTTTGCTGTCGAGCATTCAGAATTATGGACGACAACCAAGTCGACGCTATCTCCAACCTCTGTTGATGTACAAGCGGTTTTCCCCCCCGAGGTAACTCCGGACTTCTCAGCTACAATAGACCGAGACTCACACTCCTCACTCCCCCTGACCTGAGAGACATCAAAGTGCTACAAACAATACAAGAGAATAATGGGATTCGAACCATCGTTTGGATCAAGGAAAATTAACTCAAACAACCCTTTTACCAAATGCAAGTCTGTGTAGAAATCATCATTAACAATCTACCAACAGGAATAGTTCACAAACTTGGCGCATAAATAATCCATTTGACTCATCTCTACAGGGAACCACCACAACATCAGACAGAATACAGCAGAATAATTAGTAGCATGTTCCAGCCTCCAGGGACATCCAGTGCTGTTAGTCCGCCTGCACAGCTGCACAACAATACAAACACCAACTATTGGAATCTCTTTACCAATGCCCAAGTCCGTTACAAAGCCAATAACTGTGCATGTAAAAGAATAAAAAATAATAGTTTGAAAGATATTCCTCATATGGTAAACAGTTGCTTGACAACTTAAACCTATTTAGCATTTTGAAGGGAAGCCTTTCATGTCATCTTCTTCTACCTCTAATAAATGAGAGTGTCAGAGAGGTTGGAACATTAGCTTGACAGCGTAAAAACACAGGAACCCTTTGATTTATTATGAATTTAAGAGTCCGACCTGGAGAACGGGTATATTTCATCAGCTATCATTGTTGCTTTCATCCCTTTTTTGAGAATATTCCCGACATGCCAATGGACGGAGGTGGTGAAAGATTATCGGCTTGTGATGTCACAGCTTGAGAAAACTTGAAGGCTTGTGAGGTCTCTGGGGTATGTCTGGTCTCTTAGATGTAGCGGCATAGTGGAAAATGACCACCTTGAACCAATAACAGGGAGAAAGTTGAGGAAATATGATTGACTTTGAGTTTATCATTGGGAGATAATGTGCTGGAATGAAATGAAACAAAAATCTAATTTCTCAAAGGTTTTTGGTTTGCATTTTAACATGATGTTAATATTCAGAAAGCCTGCCCCTGAGTATATCTCTGGCCGTTTTCCTTTCCCTGACTTATCTGTTTTGGTCTGTTCAGAAGTCTGGTGGTGGCCGAGGCGCCCGAGGCGCTCACCTCTTTGACCCTGATGCTTCGTAAGACAATGTGAAATGAAACAGACTATTGGCAGATGTTATCGCACACTGCATGATGACACTGCTGAGGGCAGATGTGGGGAGAAAGGCATTAGCCTCGTACACTCTGTCTTCTGTATTTCAAAAAGACCTCTCTCTCACTGATCCATTTTTTCTCTCTCAGGTAATCAATGTTGCATGGGAGGCAGCGTGACAGGCACAAGAGATGAAACGCTTCTTCCGGTGCTGGGCTCTTTATATTCCCTTCTTTTTTTGTGGGGATTCAAATGCGCATCTCTTGCTGTTCAGACAATTCAATTAGAGATCTAGTGGAGCCCGATGAGAACTCCCCTCGTGCATGAGTGTGAAGCCAAATCATCATCCGACATCAAATGTGATGAGTTTGAAATGAAAATGGTTGAGAGTCGACGAGGAGAAGACAACAGAGGGAGAGAGGGGAAGCAAAATCTGTTGATGGTATATTTATCGCACATTGGGCTTTTCTCCTGGTGCTGTAACATGCACAACAAGGATTTAGCCACTTACAGTCCCAGAAATAGCATGCTCACACTTCATTAGGGCCAGCTAGGACTTGTATTGTTCCAATGTTATGAAGTTTTAAAAACGATCAGGTGCAAATGCTTTCATTTAAAACATTTCTGTTTCTTGAGTCTTGAGCACTTCCCTACAGCACTGGTCAGTGAGTCCAGCAACACACGCTACTAGTACAATGTCAACCGACTTCTAAGTGCAAGAAGCAGCTTTATGGAGTTTCCATCTGTTAGCTATCCAGCTGTCATCTATCTGTTAGCTTTTTTAATCCACAACATAGTTTTAGAGGATGTCTAACAGATGTTTTTGAAGTAAATTACACTTCTTGACATTGCCCCTGCATTGCTAGGTGTGTAATAATGCAGATACATTTCAATTTAACTTGGTACTTAGGGTTTTCGACTGACTGGTCCTATTATGTCTTTTATCTCATCCACAGCGAGGTCAGAAGTCAGGCACGGGCTACCAGTAGAGAACATCTTGCTCGTGGTCACTTTGGTTGGACAGCTCGCAGATGGAGTAAGGTTGGATAATCACCCTCATCTCTTCTTGGGCTGTCCGCTTGTGTTCCCATGAACTTGCCATAGTTATGCTTCAGACATTGGAGTAGCTGGCTGCATAGCTCCAGGTGGTCTGAATAGCATCTGCAACATTTCCCTCAAGTGTATCCTGCTGTGATTTCTGATTCTGACGATGCTATGTGAAAGCCAGAGGTCGCACTGAGCATCTCCACTGAAAACATGGAGCACATGTACCCTTTCCTTTCCGTTGGATTGCACACTTCACGCACTAAACGGCTACTAATTTGTACCTTCTAGGCATTTGTCATAGTTCAACGTGACTGAGTCGTATGTGACTCCCATGAACACAGCATAAACCTGGGTCGAAATGTACTGGGAGTGGCGTGCAATAAGTATTATCCAGTTGACAGTTTAAGATATTATTTTTAGATAATAGGAACACGGCTGTAGTCATGTTCTGTCCTCATCACTGTCAAAGGAAGTAAAGCACGCTGCAGCCACAAATAGCCCATAAGGCAGGAGCCTAATTCCCTTTTCTGTAGCGTGAGGCGTCTTGATGTACAAGTATGGAAGGGCTTGTTATCCCTAGTGGCACCCGACAGAGCCATTCTCCCAACTCCGTCAAGACTGATAAAAGTCACTCCGTGTTTGTGTTTTTTTTTTTAAACTTCTCCCGTGGATATCTTGTGGATGGAATTTTTTCTCTGTTTCAAACTTGTTTTCAAACGCTCCAGCGACACCTCGCTTCTTGGCATTTTATGACCCTCGTCCGCCTCATTACTAGGCTACCTGCAGACGTGGTGATTTATGGGTCTTGACAACAGGGTGGTGGAAGGAGCACATTTTAATTCGGTGCAATCTGAGGTTTCCTGTCAGAGGCTTATAAATGGTGTTTAATATACTGGTTTATCAAGTGCACGTCTGAGAGCTGAAATGTAAATGTAATCCGTACTCATGACACGCATCAAACATTATGATGATGAATTAGAAGAGCATGTATGAAATTGTTTATTCTAAGACACACGGGTGAATGTGAATGATGAGATGTCTTGTCTTGGAGGCAGGGTGTATGGCGTCTCGCAGGGAATGGTGCATGGTTACAAAGTTCTGAGGTGATTTGACATTTTCAATTTATCGATCTTTTGTTGTGCTATAAAGACATACTGAGAAGGGCCCTATACCTTCAAATCTGGTGAATAAGACACACTTATAGCGGCACCAATACACCAGTATAAAATGCTTACACAAGCGCCTTGATGACCGCAAGTGCAGCAGCCACCACCATCACACACTGCACACAACCTGACGCAGTCGAGAATCCCATCCATGCATTTTATATACAACTCATATTCAGGATTTAATGGTAATTCCTATTACATTTTATCAACTAATTTACAAAATGTAGCATATCGTTTGGATTTTCCAGAATGTGGGTGCACTTTATAACAATCACAAGTTTCTCTAATACTTCAAACGTTTGCTTTTTGCGGCCTTGATGTGGACTGTGCACCCGCCTCTGTAACACACAACCTGTAAAACCAAGCAGCGGTTCAGTGGTTGGTTTTCAGCACTTGAGGCAAATTCCAAAAGATGATTAGCTCCTGGCAAAAAAAAAAGAAGCTGAGCAAGTCAGCTACAAACTGTGGGCGAGGTGGAATGGCAACATTTTTTCACTGGTTTCACTGAAAGCGAATTTCGGAACAGCACAATATTTAGATGATTTTGACAATTGTTTTCCCCTCATTGAATTGATACCATTAATGAAAAAAATACCCCTAGAAGTTAGATGAATTGATGACACTCTTAATCAGCACAATTTACAAATTGAGGAAATCAAGTATCAAGTAGAACAGACGTTCTTCAAACTATTAAATCAACCCCACGCTCTCCCCCTGAGAAAGAGTTCGCTAGCAGCCCGTAGTCCCTCCACCACACCGCTTTACGACCCAGAAAACAAAGATCCTTTTGGCACTGCTGCAAACACAAAGCCCCCCTGTGACCAAGGAAGTGAGGAGCATCGCCCCGTGATCTGCCGGCTGCTTGGGGGGCCTTCGTCTTTTGGAACCGTCATCAGTGGCCTGTTAAAACACCGTCAGCTGTGCGCTGGTCTCGTGCCATGCAGCAGTTCTAACAGCTGGCAGCAGATCATATGGGCCAGATGAAAGCAGTGGGAACTGATTGTGAACTGCTTTCACGCCTCATACGTCTGAAACACGTGAGCGTAAACCTCGATACCTTGTGGACTGCGCAGCCGCCTCCTCTTACTGTTCTCGGCTGGTGGGCTTTAATTTCTGATAGCAAACATATGCATGATAGAACTAATAATAGAAGCACAAAGACTGCATGGGAAAGGGAGGGGAGGCGGCTCTGCTCCCTTGGCAAGCACAATTTAGTAGGCTTGCATTTCAAATGGTCTGTTTAACTAATGCGCAGTAATTAGTTCTCCAGAAATGAGCACGCAGATTACACAAGTGTATTGTGGCATCGAGGTACATTGAGTAAGGAAAGACATCTGCACCGAGCAGATGTACATTTCTCTTTGTGCATTACTGCATTTTGCAAAAAAAGAGCACATTTGATTCAGTGGTGACGAAACCAGAGCCCACAGCAGGACTGGTAAACGATGAATTCATTCTGCATACTAAGCCTTAAGAGGAAGACTGTCGCACCTTAACCAAAGCACAGATGTGAGGGAAGTTGTTAAGTAAGTGTTATGTCTGATGCCCGTCATAATCATCCAAAGTGTCTTGTCTGTTCTCAGCCGGTTGAATGGCCCGTTTCACAGCAGCAGTGAAAAAGGCCACAGGGTAACACTAATGACAGTCTTGTGATTCACTCCATAAATAGGTGTAGATCTGCTGTGTGATAGACGGCCTCCAGTCTTAAAGGAGCCACACATTATATAGGTCGACAGACCTGCCGACTCCGGGTAAACACTATTGAAGGGCAGCGGCGAGAACATTCAGTAGTGTCCACAGAACAGGACTAATCTGTTTATCGTAGAGTAGTCTGTGTCCACATAATCTGTCTGCTTTTTTAAAAGCATGGCAACATAAAACACTTGATCATGTCTAGAGCCCGACCGATAAATTGGCTTGCCGATAATTCCGGCCAATATTTGCACATTTTGTGACTATCAGTGTCTGCTAATTGTATCTCTGATATGCCGATATAACTAGCTTTATTCAGTTTAATTGTTCATTTCCAAGTTGTTTTCTGGTGCCCTCTGGTCAATAAATGCTTTAGTTCAACTGAAAAAAAAATCTAATCTTCATAATAAATCTGACAAGTATTAAGTAACAGCATTGTAATGTGTGTGTGTCCATATCTATCTAGCTATACATAAAGATTGTCGATCGATCTGAGAAAGATATCGGCCCTAAATCCGTGTTGTTATCGGCATGAAAAAGTAAATCGGTCGGGCCGAAATAACGTCGAGTATTTTAAGAGAAACATACTTCTACTGTTTGAAAGTAGCTGACTCTAGTTCCTGATACTCAAAACAAAGAAAACAAAAATCATCAGATGATGCCGATGTACGTCTATAAACTGTCCTAACCGGAGCCAGAGCAATATATCTGTTTATTTTATCCTATTCCATATCACCATCAGCATACGTTTGCATATCTGCAGTGATTTTAAAAATGCTCCATCTTAGGGGAGCTTTAACTCCACATAGTGGACAGTAGTCTCAGTAGTGTGCAGCACATGTAGCAGAGAGCAACAGACAGAGGAGGTCGCAAAAGAAAAACGTCTTTGTTTCAACCTCTGTCACGTCTTGGTGTTCCTTTCTTTTTCATTTAGTAGACTGTGTCTAAATGACGTCAAAGTACGCTACATAAGGAAGCTGGAGAGAATCACTCCCATGATTCCCCGCTAAGCTCGACGTCATCTTTTGGATTGAGACCCCCCTGGTGGCAGAATTGACATACTGTGCCTTTAAAATATAACATATTGCGATAACGATGACATTGCGATTAATTGCGAGGCCCATCACTAATCTATATTTGTCTTATCAGCTTGAAAGACTTGACATTATTCAGTATAACGTCTTAATGCAGCTAGGAAGGCAGACCAAGGCCACATGTTCTTAATGAAACAAATACTCTCTCTTTAGTCAAGTCTCGTCTTTTTGACATCCTTAATTGGCAGATGTGTGACTGTTTTGCTTCTAACATCTCGTCAAAAACACCCTGCTGAGAATACCGATTGGACAACACTTCACATCCAGCCACACATCTGCTGCTGTATTGAGTCATGAATAACAGCTGAGTGGTGTTTGTGAGGACTACTGACTGCTTTAAAAAATATTTGTGTGCATGCATGTCCATGAGAAGAATAAGAAGTGTGTATAAAGAACAACACTGTGCCCAGCTTAAAAACCCCTGGGGATTAGCTTTCTGCCAAACCAGCAAAAAAAAAAGAAAAACACATCCAAAGTTCCCTGAGCTCTCGCGGTGAGGAGAAAGTAATAAAAAGACGTGAGATTAGCGTAAAGTCACAGTCTGTCTTCAGCTGTTTGGGGAACGTGCGCTCGCAAGTTTTTACATTTGACAGGAAATCAGTGGTTGGGTTGTGGAGTCTGATTCACTCTCAGCTCTACCCCCCTTCCCCCCAACTCTCTATTTATTCACCAGACGCTTCCATTATTCATTCCTGTGACACTCTGGGATCACTATAAGTTGCTTTATGATGCAGAGCACCGGTAGAACAAAACTCCACCTGTTTGACACCCCCCCCCCCCCCACCCTCCCCTCTCCAGAGAGCTGCAGAGTGATGCGCACTACCTGAAGGAAATCCAGACGATGACCGATGGAAGAATCACGGCCGGATGGATCTGCCAGCATCAGGCGGGGCGGACTTAAACAGCCGAGCACAGACGCAGTCACAGACTATTTTACATGAAAGCCTCGGCAAAGAGAGGATTTAAATAAATGCAACATGAGGACAATTCAGGCGGCGGCCTTAATTTAGATTCACAACAAGGCGTCTTGTTTTTCTGCCCCTTTGAAAGGATCAGGTACAGTTGCAGAGTTAATTGAGTGTCTGATGACTTAATAACCAGGGAGGCTCGAGCGGACCCGCACAGTCCTCCTTAACAAGACCATTCAAGACCAATTAAGGGGCAACGCCACAGCGGGCAGTTTGAGGAAGCTGGAAAGCATACTGAAGCTCCACAAAGCCTTCAAAGTGGAAACGAAAAGTCTTAACACTCATAATCCCCCCCCCCGTCCTTTTTTCTTTTTTCAGGATTCTGCTTTAGCATCAGAACACAAAGTGGAGATTAAATGAATGTACACACAACACGGCTCGGGCCGCTCAGGAATGCAAGGTGCCACATGTGACGTTGATGCCACAGAAGGGAATGTTGCATTGCAAACAAGGCCAGCGAGGCATTTATCGTCCTCGATAATGTGCATTTCATCGGAACTCCTAACCACACAAACCCGTTGTATTCAATGTGCCGCCCCCCCCCCCCCCTCGTGCAGCAGCAGCAACAGCAGCTTGTGCAATATTTATAGCCTGTGCAAGAAAGGATAGACATTCATGACAGGTGCTGAGTCTATACGTCTGTCTGTTCTCCAAGTAGACAGAAAAATCCGTCTTGCATTGTGCAATCTCGCTGCAGGAAAAGTTCATTCTTTTTTTTTTTTTTAAACTCTGATCAATCTGCTGTGTTGGAAATGATTTTAAGGCTTTTTTTTTTTTTTTTTAGATTGAGTTTGGGAGCCCCTGCAAGGATTCTATTCCTCTCACCGAACCAGCCTCGCAATAAGAGATACACTGGCCTGAAGCTCCCAGCGCCTATATGTCTCTTGACAAGAGAGAGGAGGTTTATAGCAACTGGAGAGAAAAGAGGCTATTTTCCTTCCAGGTGTTATATAGAGGTAGCACACTCCTGGACAACAACAACACACCAGGGAGTGACTAAGCACGAGCAGGCATAGGGCTAGTTTTAATAATGCAGGAGATACACTTTGCATAGGAAGCAAGCTAATTAAGTACTGGTCGTAGCTTCCTCTAAACGGCAGTACGACATCCCGATGACCTGACTTGACGGTGCAGGAAAGTTCTTCTCTATTCCCTCGGAGGTCAACCAACCCGTGATAAGGCGAGATAGTGAGACTTGTTGCGTCCAGCGAGGGGGGGGGGGGGAGGCGGGGTGTTGTTTCATTTCAGCCTGACATGGGGATAGCAGATTAGAGCCCCCCCCACCCCACCACCACCACCACCACCACCACCACCGTGCACTCTATTTTCTCCAGCGTGCAAAGCTCTGACCGGTCTACCACGTTCCCCTGCATTGTTCCCAGGCGCCAATTACGCCACGACTTGTCCCTCTTTTCTTTTTTTCCCTTTCTTTCTAAACTCTCTTATTGGAAGTGATGTGGCTTTTGCCCTGCAGGGTTGACACCAACACCGCCGCTACACCCACGTTATCTGCGGAGATTCTGCCAGGCGGGCCCCCCCCTACCCCCCCTCCCCGCGGCCCTCCAATCGCAAATCCTGGAGAAAATGATAATCATGACATCCGCCCACTCAAGAAGCGAGAGTGAGCGAGCGAGAGACTCCCTTTGCTCCTTGTTCAAGCCCTTTTCTTCTTCTCTTCTCTTTTTTTTTTTTCCGGCTGATTCAATATTCTGTAGGCTAGCCGTGCCTGCTTTCTCTGTGTCTCACAAAGAAGCACCGATACATCTGCAGGCTTTTCTCTCTATCTGAAAGTGATGCTAAGTTACTCTTAAACTTGAAGACAAATTTCCCTCGGCTATTCCACACTTTTAAGAGCTGCAACTTTCCAAACACACCACTGCCCGCAAAAATTGCTCAGCAGAGGTCTAATTAACAACGGCGTGAAGATCCTTTGAAACTCAAAGGGAGTCGTCTTCTCTTCATGGATCGCAGCGACACCTAACCCCTTCAAAAAATCACAAGAGTTTTACATAATGTGTCATATTAGTAATTAAACAAATCAAGTCATTTGAATACGGTGCGTACATCTAAGCCACGGGCTGCTTATAATTAAGCTATAAGATAATTAAGCGTTTATTCATCTGGAAGAAGAAGAAAAAAAAATGGCGACCAAAAACTCAATTAAGCTACTCGCAATTTAGCCCCAATAAGATGCGTCTCTCCTTCGTTGATTCTCACTTAAATATGACGTCAGCCTTTTAGGTCAGAATACACACTCCTGTGTGACAAAGTGCGAACTGATTTAATGAGACTTAGTTGGGATTTAGAGGCAGTACTGATTAATATAATGGACTGAAAATGAAGGCTTAAAGTGTTTAAAATGAGAGAGCTGTAGCAGCAGTAAAAAAATACTCATTTCTGATTGGCTGTTTAAAGTCGCGAGCGACGCAGTGCTCATTTAGCACACCTGTGACCACTAACTGAATTATACATATTCATACGCAACACCTAGCCTATATTTAGCCAGGGCTATCTGCCAAGAAATATAAACAGGAGCCAGGAAATGATAATGAACCGCGGCGTTTGTGAAGCGGATACATTCCCGCGATTGTAAAGAAAGAATGTAGCATTTAAAAAGCAAAGTTTTGTGAGGGTTTCTTTCAGGGAGGTAATGACACCACTCCTCATTAGCATAACCCCAGGATACAGTAACTGCGTGTGGCATACGGCCAGGTGTGCTCGAGGTAATGGTGGACCCTCAGCTCTGTCTGTGCTGCTGCCTCCTTGTCAAAGTCCAGGCACTTATTTTAAAAAACATCTTCACTTTTAAAACCCACGGGTAATGACACAGCCGTGATTTACGATTCACTTTATTTACAGGAATGTTTTTTCACTCTCCCTGCTAATGGTTAAAATGTGTGGAGGGCGCATAGCATACTAGTTGGAACCTGTCCATAATGAACACCTGGATTCCTGAGGAGAATACAGCCTCACCAGAAAAGCCTGCTTCAAAAATAAATGTTCTTATTATTATTATTTTTACTCCGCTTCGTGACTTACCGACTGAAAGTGATGAAGAACCGGAGGTGTGTGTGTGTGTGTGTGGGGGAGACGCTGGTCCAAGAAGTGTCACCGTACAGTCAGTCCATGAGTAGACACGGGGGGAGCCGACGCATCGAAAAGAGGGATAAAAACCTTCCAACACTTTTTCCCCCCTCGCACTCCCTCACAAAAAAAAAACAGCTGACACACGGGGAAACTTCACCCGTCAGTCAGTCCAGTCCCCACTTGTCCTCTCGGGGTCCACGCTCAGTCTTTCTTGTGAAGTGTTACAACCCCCCCGCTGTCACACACACACACACACACACACACACATGAAGGGTACCAATTATTCCGTTGCACGAGCAGCTCGCGGTGAAGTCCCGGGATGCTGTTGGCAGTCTCCTCCTAAGTATTCATTTTTCTTTTCTTTATTTATTTTTTTTTAAGTTGCAGGTGCAAGGGAGAAAAAAAAAAACCTCCACACACAGCGTTGTCACTAAAAAGAGATAATTTCCCCCCTCGCGTGTTTTACAGTCCACTCAAAAAGAGATGATAGCGCGTGCCGCGTCCAGCTCTCGCGCCGCGCCGCGCGCTCCGTGTACTTAACCAATCTGCGAGGTATTGGAGTTGCTCGGTAATTTGCATTCTGTGGAGGTGGACTACAGAGACGGGGAGCAGCAGCAAGCCACACGCAGTTGCGTAGAAGTAGTTCCGTTAGTGCCCTTCAGAATAAAAGACGACGTGGAGCTCAACTCAAATTATTGCTGTATTTCACATTATAAAGGCACAGTTTCACACGTTTTCCCGATGACACCTACACCATAAAAGTCGTATTTATATCTCTGAAATCATCCAACTTGGATTAATTTCCTCTATATTTCTTTTTCCTCACATTTTCTAACGGAATACAAAATGCAATGCTTTTATTTTGAAAAAAAAATGACTTAACATCAGATACTTTCCTCTGATGTCTGCAAATTTATGTTACAGCTGGGAGAGCTCTATAGCAGTTCTACAGAGCTCCTCCTCCTCCTCCTCTTGGAGCTTCTTACAATACCTAGGAAGAAGAAAAAAAAACTTGCATTGATGGTCTTTAAATAGCACCGGCTGCAGCACCAAGCCTAGAGGATGGAACTAATGCTATATAATAAGGTAATGCATCCAAAACACAGATTAACGATCCAAGCAGTCAATAAACACTCTGCAGGCCAAAGCACATACAAAAAAGAAAATAATCAGTTTAAAAGGATAGGAGGTTTAGATGAAAAAAGTCCAGTACATCTCTGTTGTGGGGGGGGTCTGCACAGTGCCATAGTGCACATTCGGGGTTCAAGCTGCTTAATGTCCTTGAACGGGACACCGAAGTGCTACCAGTTCCAGCCGAGTTGTAGCTCAGCCTGACCTCTGATCTCCCTCTGGGGCGCGATGAACCGATGAAGCGTTTCATCATTATTCCAGCTCATGCTCCTGTGCGATGAGCTAAAAAAGCCAGACTGTTTGATGAATCAAAGTACACATACCCACTGATTCATCTGCATTTATTCTCCTCAGCGTCCTGGTTGATCGCTTTCAGATGGCGCCTGGAATGTCTTCATTGTGCTGTAGCTCTTCTTTTTTTTTTTTAACTTGTCTGCCTTTTTTAAGCAAAGTGGGTTTGTCACAGGATTAGTGTGAATTGAACTCCCATCTGGAACATCATAGCGCGGCGCAAATCGTTTTAGCTTGACCTCACTTGTCACCCAACCCCAGAAACGGCTTCTCAAAGGAGGAGTGAGGAAGCAAAAACTAAAAAAAAATTACAACGTTGAGGACTCATCTCCACACAACCTGAAGACATCTAAAAAAAAGTATGTTATGCAAACAGCTTCACCAGTCAGACTAAATTAAATCAATATTTAACCGTGCTATACTTTCTTGGCAGTGATGATGCCTAAGTGGGGATGAGTTTTTAAAACCGTTGTGCAAAGTCAGTAAGTAAATATACTGTATCCTCTCACCACGGGCCTCTTTGAAGACGCTCTTTAACTACTTTCTACAGTGGCTGTTCTCTGTTAATGAACGCCTCAAAAGCCATTAAGGAACCTTTTGTCAGGAAGTTCTTTATGTGCTGGCTCCTAAGTACTCCAGGTGCTTCATCACATGGACATGAACTAATAACAAATACAATGTAGAGATAAGGTTGCGCATCTGTTCGTGCTCCAGAGTGGCCGTTGATGTAGTTTCTCATCCAAAAACCAAAGACGGTGGATGGTTAATTATTCATATATTGTATATGTTATTTCATGTGTTGTCTGATCACACTGAGGTGCTTTTGGTCCATATTGAGTACAGCATTAGCCCTGCGGCATGCAGATGCGCCATCACTTTACATTAGGGGAAGGAAGGGGAGGTTTTACCCCTTAGTAGATGACACCAGTTATCACGTGAAACCAACAGGTGTGGTTTAGACATAACCAGACGCTAGGATAAATATTCTAGATAGTTTTGAAAAATAGAGAGAGGTTAGACCGCAGAAAGGTTTCAAGACCGATGCAGAGCAGGCTAAACACTGAAGCTACCGTGTATATGACATTGAAAACCAAAGTGCACATAGACTCTAGGGAGGAGGGGGCGGGAGGAGACACCTCTCTCCAATGTTTTGAATTTGGACTGCAGTACCACTTTTAAACACTAGGTGTCAGTTACATACTGCTCATTTAATTGTAGCATCACATGGTGTTTCAATATATTGAATTGTAGCAGCCGGTCCGCAATGGACTGTATTAGTTTTGACCAGAGAAGGACGGGCGGTTTTAAGGCGCCCCCACAAAGTCGTTTTGGACACCCCTTATTATATGACACCAGTTATCACTTGAAACCAACCTTCCCTTAGAATCAACTTCATAATCAGTGGTGGTCTTGATTTAAAATCCAGAGTCAGCCCAGTCCGAGACCTAGACAAGACAGAGACCTTCAATTCCGAGTACTACAACACTAGTGAGCAGAGTTTGTGGAAATTGGCAATAAAAGCACAACACTGGCTTGAAAAAACACTGTCTGTCTGCAATTTTGTCCCAACATCTCACAATATTTGACTTTGTCTGGAACTGTCGAGGATGTTGATTCAACCCGATGAAGGTATTGACTGATGCTCTAGCTCTGGAGTTATTGAAGCAAATATCCGCTAAGAGTCTCTCAGGTGATGTCGGGCTTCCAATGTCTCTCATTTTAGGATATGTCATGATCTTTCAGAGAGTCCCATTACCAAGTGAAGTAATCCTGCTGTGCTTGCAAAAGCAGCAACTCAATCAGCAGAATATTGACAGCAATTAGTCGCAAAGCAGTTCGAGTCTGGTGTGTCAACACTGGTGCGGAGTTTCCTCTTGTTTATGAGAGCTGGTTTAAAAGGATTTTCGTTTAATGTTTGTTTGCGTTTTCACCCTGGGATCCCCGAGTTTTCCCCGCTGTACTTAAGGCTTTAAGATAGTGATCCAAGTGCTCCAGGCTTGGGTTTGACATTTGTGTATACTGAACGGCATCATTAAAAGCAAAAGCAAACTGAAAAGTAGGGTGACACCCACAAAGGAACTGTCTTTTGGCAACTGTTCAAACATATCTGTCCTATTTTCATCATAATTATCATACTTAACTACATGGCAAAAAAAGAGCTGAGCTGAGTTCTCCCCCAGTGCTCCTGCACTAATGAGAGGAATGTTACCTCTATGTATCGATGGGGACACTTTATGTATAGTAACAGCACAATTTACCTGAATTCCACTTCTATAATAAAGCAGCAAATACAGTATTTGAGTATTTTGGTTTCTCTTCAAGTACTTCCTCCCACAGTCCAAAGACATGCTCGATGGGTTAATTGGTGACTCAAGATCATTGGTTCCCAACCTGGGGTCCAAGCCCACCAATGGTCGAGCGCCTGAGACCTCTGTTAAGTGTGTAGGCATGTATTCAGATTTAGTGCCCAAACTGCAACAACCTGACGTCATCTGATTAATCACTTCTGTTGGAAATTGGTTTGACGTTTAAAATGCACACTCTCAATGGATAAAGTTCAATTTACACCAAGGCAATAACCGTTCTCCTGCATTTAAAGTGTTTTGTTTTGCGAGTTTCTTAGTTACAACAGTATCTATGCATAATTTAAGAAGTCAACTCACAACTTTCTGGGGCATATCTTGTATATTTTGAAAGTTGGGTGTCTTCTAAGGACCCTCCTTTGTGGAACAGAGTTATTTTTACATTATATTTTGCATAATGGCTCTGTAACAATATGCACAATTATCTTCAATCTATTCCACAGCTGTTTGCCTATCCCCCCCCCCCCCAGTGAAGGTCATATTCTCTGCCGCATTTTAGGAAATGAAAAATCTTTATAAAGTTTTTTGCAAATGGCTTTGTTGAGACCTAAAGGCATGCAATTTTGAAACCCATACAGAGCCATATCCTCTACTGCTCCTTCTTTTTTGTGCTTCTCATGTCACTCTAAGTCATCTTCAGGAAAGTAACACTGTAGCCAAGAAGCCAAAGGAGTAAACCACTGCTGCGCGATGACATTTGGAAGACAGGGCAACTTTGGCTCATCTGCAATGAAAATCTCTGCCCAAATAATAGAAGATCCTCTTGCATCTCTGTGTGTTTGTGTCTTAGCCCAAGGAGCTAGCCCACCCACAGTCCTATGCTGCACACAATTTGTGTGCTGCAGTCTGAGATGTCTCACATGCTCTGCATCATGGATTCTTATAGGGGGAGGGGGGGGGGGGGGGGGGGGGAGTATTTTGCCAGGACCCAGACTGGCCAAATTTAGTCTTTCTCCTCACTACTTCCCCTGTCAAAAGAAGACCCATCACAAACAAGCCTTCCAACCCGAACTTTAGATTGCATGAAGTTTACTTTTATTTATTTTTTATTGCTGTTCACCCCAAGCCATCAGTCATGAAAAACTGGTCATGTTAGGGACGTCCACAGGCTGGTACTGTGTGGGATTTAGGTCAACAAACACTTTATTTTGGCAGAACTCAAAATAACCGTATAAAAGTTTTGTGTGCTGGAAAAAGAAAGCTTTTTTCTTCTTTACTTCTGTAAATGTGGGTACCCTCTTGAATGTGTCAATCTATATGTCTAACAGTATATTTCAAATTCAAATACAATCTTGAAAATGCTGATTCATGTGGAGCTTTACATTTTCAAAGAGGTGTTACCAACAAGCAAAGTCTGAAATGCTTCTGGACCAAGCAGCCAACTCTGGTGTTGAAAAGTGAAGCCAATGCAAGGTGTGAATAACGGCAGTTCCTTGAGTGTCCACTTTTGGCTGGCTGCAAAAGTCCCAGAAACACCAATAACAGTGTTGATAGCAAGGATAAACATGTTGACTTACTGGCTGAAAACGGGTCTCATCCAATCAACATTACTTAGCGTTATAAAGATTCGGGGGCGTGGCTAATCTGACTGATGGAGAGGTGCATTGTAGCTGTTAGCCAAGAGGCTAAATGCCCGCCTCAACTCCAAATCTTTGTCTGTAGCTAGGTTGACCGAAAATGTAAGTGTATAACAGCATTTCCAATATGGCGACCACCAACATTGGGCCTCAAAACTCCACTTCAGAAACCATTGGGTGACGTCACTGAGACTACGTCCATTTTTTTATCCAGACTATGTTCTGGACTCCACAACCACTCAGAGCAACAACATGTGTGATGTCGGGTTGGCCTCTAGGCTAGGTAGCTAGACCCAACATCCGGCTCATGTGGTTATGAACGCATTATTTTCTTGCTAACGATTACCATTTGTATGGGACGATGAACTACTGTTGAGTTGAGTTTATTACTAAAATGATAGTCTATTTTAGTTTCACTCCTTGCACCTGCCTCATATTAGATAATCTGTTGTGATTTGCCTGACCTGAATTAGGTTGAAGGGAAACCCTTCTAAATGGAAGGCATACCGGCCACATCTGCCAGAGTAAATAAAACACCAGCTCTCAAATTCGTTGGTTCCCAAGTCATAATTTTCTTACTTATTTGAATCTCTGTGATGTTAACACTGGAGGAGAATATTCAAATTTAACTAACTCCCTTTATCTTCTCCAGAAGTTTAAGTCACTGGGGTTGAACAGTTTTTGGCTGCATATCAGATGCTTGTAATGACTGAATTACTGTGGGTCAGTGGAGTTTAAAGCTCAATTTCTACTTGGGGCGAGGGAACTGTCTCATCAGACATATCTGTGGAATTGGGTTAGATTTATAGTCCAGTGTTGGGTTTCACCCATTCATTGCACCGCCACAAGAAACAGATGTGTGTATTGTAAGCCAGGCAGCATACTTCATTGTCTTACTCCCACGTACGGTGATAGTGATCCCTTTCATTCATTCACTCTGTGATATAGAGAAATAATGGAATGGTTTAGACGGTCTTATAACTGGATACGGACTGATGTGGAAGCAGGATGTTTTTTTGTACTTTCATTCATTGTGATCGAGACAATGATGGCAAACAGAAGGTTTGCCTTGGTGGGTGTAATTGTGATTCCGTTTGCTCAATTACTCTGTGATATCGAGCAACAATAGAATGCTTGACGTCGTCATAAAACTCGATTGCAACTGATGTGGAAGCTCCATGTTTTCTTTGTTCTTTCATTCATTATGATTTAGACAATGATGGCAAGGGAATGATGTTGCAGTCCTTTTATGTATGTCGCTGAAAAGAAGAAAAAACAAGCTTTTTTGGGGTAGATCAAGGTTTTCTTTATTATCAACAATCCCAGTGAAAAAACCAACAGCTGTAGGTTAGCGGCGTATTTATATTCATATAAGTTCTACGATCTAACCCTAACGCTTTGAGAGAAACCCTCATTTTACATTTGTATACGTCTTAATTTTGAATGATTGGGTCATATTTTTGGACCTTTGATACCTCATGTATTGGAAAAAACACACTTCCAGAGTTCCAGCTATTAGACTTAGTCAGTGATGTGCTTAGTACTTAACCGTCCCTTTCTGAAAAGATTATTTAACCAAGGTATTTAACCAAGGTACATACCGTAAGTACCGTGTTTCATTTCCCCCAGTGGAACAACTGAGTGCCCCGGAGTGCTCTTCTGGTCAGACTAGTTGCTCCCCAAGTGCTCTTCACGTCGGCCTAAGTGCTGTTGTAGTTAGCATGATTGCTCCCTTAGCTGGCCATAATTGCCATGGAACTTCCCGAGGGCTCTTGTGATCAAGCCAAGTGCCCTTTTGATTGGCACCAATGCTGTGCTGGTTCATTTTAAAGGGAAATGGGGGGGGGGGGGGGATAACACTACACTAATTCTTAACATGAGAAGGATTGAGTTAATCCTAAGTGTGCGGCCTAAACTGGTAGTTTTGCAAAAAAAAACTGAAAAAAACCAAACAAAAAAAAATATCCTTGGAAACTGCCCTGCGTCATTTATGGAAAGACGATTGAGTGGTAACCATTAGGTACCCCGTCCTTGGATGGTTATTTAGCCTGACTCTCTAATAATGCTTGGGAGCATCTGTTTGCGAAATTCTTTGAAAAATCAGTGAACATCTACATTCAAAACTTATATGGGCATATAGAGGGTTTGAAAAAGTTGGTCATCCTGTATCTCTGTTATTAATAGCATTAAGGACCGGACCATAGACTGACAAGGTCTTGGGAGGTGTCAATAAGAAGTATAAATGGGACCACAGATGAAGAAATAATGAATGGGGGCATATGAACAAAACATTTGACATTTTAAAAAATGCTCCCAGTCAAATGAATACATTCATTTGTTGGTTCTGAACTCTTTCTGTACAGATAAATATTGTACATGGCTTTATTTTTGTAAGTTTAGGGATAAATCAGGGAAAAAATACAGGGTATATGGAGTAAAAAACCAACAAAACACAGCCTCCAATTGGCTGTAAACAACCTGGACGACATTTACATTCCTATTGCACTCCCAAGAGCTGTAACAGGAAATGAAAGTATGATAATGCAAAAGCAAACACATGTCCGACTCTGTTGCTATTTACACATGCTAATGCTTAAACCTTGTGCTGACAGTCTCTTTCACGCTGCGTCATCGTACGCTGCGGGGTCACCTGCTTTTTTTTTTCTTCCCCCAGCCGTTTGTTAGCACAGTGACCTGGCAGAGTCATGTCAAAGCACCAACTTCCAAAAAAAACCCTTCCTTTTTGACAAACATATACAGGGCTGCGGTTGTGCGATGAGGAGAATGCTAATACCTTTTGTTGACTCAGGTCCAGGCTTGTAGGTTATTTGATCGCTATGCGGTGGCAGTCGAACCTGTCCTTGTTGTGTTGTGCAATGACAGAGTATTATCCGTGTCCCTGCCGTGCAAAGAGCTGAAGCATCTTGATAGTTCAATAGGTGACAGCCGGAATTATAAATTCCAGAGCTGCAGGGGCAACTTTAATCGGTAATTAAAGGTCGTTTTATGTGCTTATTAATCAGTTTCATGTCCGGCATCACGGCGCAAGGAGGATCATCTTCGACTCTTTTGACTGGAAACATAACTCAAGCCGCGACATGCTTTTTTTTTTTTTTTTTTTTCTACCTCCACTGACACTGTTTTTACAACCTCTGCTTGTGGTTAGCAATGATTTATAGTTTGTAATGAGATACTTTGCTGCGTACTGCGGTTGTTTGTCGGAGCTCCCGCCCAAAGACAGAAAAAAATATATTTCAAAGACGTAATAAAGCAGCTCTGCAGGCCAATAACTACTTTATGCACGGCAGGGATGAGCAACTCGCTGTAATTTTGCCCTCTTTGTTCTGGCTTTTATCACATTCCTCCTGTGTTGCATCCTCTTGTGCTGAGCACTGAGCTTTCATGGTATAATTGCAACCTCTCTGTTGAATATAACCCATTCCAGGAATGCTCAGTAACAGCAAGGAAAAACTCTTTTGTTGTTTTCAGCGATGGGTGTTTGCAGCTTATTGGGAATAAAAGGGCAAAGGTGAATGCAAGGTAGCCAGATGCAAAAGGCACTGCAGGAAGGGTTGGGGGTGGAACATGGCAGGTGTCGGATTTGATCCCGTTCCCCTCAGGGCGACACACTTCAGGTGTATGACAGAGTGTATGAAACAGGTGCTGGGCTGGTGCAAAGATCTGACAGGAAAGGACGGAAAACACAAGTGCAGCACATTGTGGAGAAGGTGCAGAACACTGTGGCGTTAATGTTTAAAGGGCTGCAGCAAAAGCGACTGAGATGCCCCCATTTCCCTCCATTTTACTAATAATTGAGCAGATAAATGCTGTGTCATGTACGGGCATTACATTTCCCCTTTAGGTCTATGGGACAAATGTTGCAAGACGTGTGTTCAAACAGTGTCCAATCATCTCCTGGACACCCTAATGTCTTTATCATTTTCTATCGCAGCATTTTTTTAAATATTTGACATGGTTTGACTGTAAACTGCTCTTACGTCCTTGATATCTTTATATCAATGGATTGAAGCCTGTAACCAAGACAACCAGCCACCCTTCTACTAGATACTATCGAACATTTGATTCGGGGCATAAACAACATACTTTTTTCCCAGAGTCAAGAAACTACCCATACTGCACTGGGATGTAATGGACAAAAAATAGAGGTGTTAACATTGCCTGGAAGTTGTTTAACGCTAACCTGTAGGTACCAGAATTAAGTCATTTTCTTATGTGTACCCCTGCAAATATCTAGATAATTTCAGGAGGACTGCCCCTGAAATCCTTCTGATCCATTCAAACAGGCCATTTGGAGATTTTCCCTTCATGACATCACAAAGGGCAGTAGCCCCTCCCCCCAGGTGGGTGACTCTCCCACAGCTAGGTGTTTGTTCTGCCCTCTGAGTCTGCCTTCTCACCGTAAACAATCGAGCATGGAGCGAGAAAGCCCAAGTCGAGGGAGGGGGCGTGGTCAGACACAGTTCATTTGCATTTAAAGGTACAGACACAGAAACAGACTGTTCTGAGCAGGGCTGAAATAGAGGGGTTTATAGGCACGATCAAATACAGGATCAGAGTGGATTTAGAACAAGAAACTTCACACACATGTTTTGGGGAGCTCTGAGTCTTATTTAAACTTGTTGAAAAGGAAGATTATATGTGACCTTTAAAAAGAAATCAGTATCCAATCAGCTATCGTACACCCTGATGTCTTTGTCATTTGAAGCAAGGTTGTCATCATACTTTCCGATGATCCACTCTTTGAGCTATATTGTTGATTATTCCTCTTCCAGCATATTTTGTGAGTGAGTGAAATCTACTAGCAAGATAAACGTGTCAAGTCTGAATATAAAATAGCAGCAAGGCCAAAAATGACCTCCATGTTCAGGCTGATGATGAATTTTTAGGTCCTTAACATCCCTTTAACCTTCATGCAATACGAATCAAATTAATGCTAACCTCTGATCAATGCCAGCAAACCCTTACACCCCACCATTGGATCTCTTCCGAGTATTTAAAACAACATCAAGCCTCAACATAAAAAGCGGACCGTGCATGGAAGCAGGCCGTCCTTGAGTCCGAGTCAACTAATCCTGCCCATGCATTACTCACGCTGACTGAACCCATTGATCTATTATTGAGCCAAACTCTTATTAGCGCTCCAATGCCATTTGTCATACAGTGCCCTTCCCTTCAGCGTCTTTTTTTACCTGTGTAGCATGACTCATAATTCTCCATGAACACTCCTGATAACGTCGCCCTTGTGAGTTTCCCCCCACACACACACACACACACCATCCTGTGAACACCTGTTTGCTCTCCAGAGATCACTTGACACCGCTCCACTCATCCTCATGTGAGACCCCATTTCCCCGTACCACACCTCGGTCACAAAACACAACAAAAGACGACAATACCTGGGCAAATTTCCTGCTCCATTGTTCATCTGGGAGGACTTTTTAATTAAAAACCCTGACGCTGCTTTTGTGTTGCCAACAAAGCGACCTGCGCTATTGTAATCAGGACGGGAGCCACAACCGCTTTTGTGTTTTGGTTGCCATCCGCTTTGCCTGTTTTATTGACTCATGATCTATGAGCCACTTCCAGGTAACGCAGCGAATGATGAACACATCCCGACTTGTGAGAGTGCAGGCTGACGTAAATTCTGCTGAAAGAGGACAGCTTGTGTCGCTGATGAAGTGGCTTTGAGAGAGCTCGGAAGGGCCTCGGGATGGCGAGACCTCTGCCACATGCTCCCTCGGTCTATTGCTCTCTGATTCCTGTTTTATTTCGCTCGGGGTGCCTGTCACTCTGCATGTCTGAACCACCCCCCCCCCCCCACATTCCCTCTCTGTCTATCTGGCCTGTCCTCCATTGTACTCTCTCAGAGCCACATGCAATCTGTTGTTTGGGTCATTGGGCAAATTGGGTACCATTTTTGGTCCAGTCATCCCAGCAATCAGCAGAACTATGTTGTACTTTAAAACACCCGTACATATACACACAGAATATTACTTTTTCCATCTTGGTGCATCCCATTTTATAGGCCTCAAATAACATTTTCAGTCAGGACATCCATTGTTTCTTCCATTGTAGTATTTAAATCCAAGAGGTCAAAACAAATGGAATGGAATATATCAGTAGAAATTTACATGAGAACATTTTTGTCTGAACATTACGAGCAAATAAAAGCACATTTTACACTTTCCTAAATTCCCCTATCAAATGTCAGCAAACCAGTTCAGTATGGTGGGGAAGGAGAGTTGTTAATTGTTGGTTTTGGTGGCCCTCTGCTGGCCATTTGTCATAACAGCATTTAATACTCACCGTTTGCAGCCTGCCCAACCTGCAGCACATAAACACCACTAATGATGAATCTCTCCTTGAAATATATACAGTTAGAGTTTACATATATATCAAGGTTGTGTTTCATGAACAAGGGAATCTTTAAAGACAAATGTAACACCTCAATTCAATTCAAAAGTGCTTTATTGGCATGGGAATGATACTGTACGTTTACATTGCCAAATCTATACTCCACAATATACCACAACATTTCAAATGTGATAAATTCAATATTAAAGGGACTGAGCTGTGTAGGTTTCAAGTTTTATATGAAGTGTCTAAACATTGTCCATTGAGTTAAATCCTTTTTCTGTGTGTTTGGTGAAAGGGAAGTAAGTTTCTCTGATGTCCTGGTGCAGTGGACAGGTGGTTTAAAATTCAGCTCTGTTTCCACCTCCTGTTGGGTGCAGAGCCTGTCCTCTTTGGGAAGTCTGTCTGCGGCGACCTTCAAGATGTAGGGGACGGTAATAACAGACTTGGACCACTTTGACAAATCTTTTAGTAAGGAATACAGAGTTAGGAAATTACATTTTTTTTCTCGCAGGGGTGTGTCCAGAGGGTTGGTCAGGGGTGGCATGTGCCCCCCTTTTTGAAATCTTACAGCCACCTAAGGTGCCACCCCAAAATCTCAGAGGCTATTTGCCCTGTCAGAAGCGGGAAATGTGCCAAAATCAGTTTTCTTTACATATCAATGTGGTTTATTTTCTTTTGACAGTGCTTTAAATTATAAATCAGTGCTTTGCACTTCAAAAGAAAGGAGCGTGAGAGGGGAATGAGTCCAACCCCTGCACACTGTCTTACTTTAAATGAACTAACTATTTGGTTCCAAAACATTGAGGGTAAATGTATTTTTTTTAAATGAAATCTAGTCATGTGTTTGCGCACATAAATGCCACCCCTGCACAAGACAGTGCCCCAGTTCGGTCCCCCCTGACAAACAAGTCTGGACACGCCCCTGCATCCTTGGTCTATACAGTGTAAAAATGAAAATACGGTCACACTTGAGTGTAGGGTATGGAAAACCCTCCTTTGAAGAGCCAGGATGTCATCAATCTCTGTCCAAAAGATTTATGTGACAGCCCCCGAAAAATGAGTAAAGTGATTTGAGGTGGGTTTACTTTCCAGGTCATCCATGAATGAGAGGAAGTCATCCCTTGAAAAAGTGCCTTATAGAGAGCTGCCAAACTGCAAACTTCATTTCAGGGTTGGGAAGCAAAATAACAACAACACATCGGCCTGTTCATTAGCTATCTAATCCCAATTTCTGCCATTGGTTTCCACTCTAACATTAACAGCACCCTGTCTAGGATATGGTGTCTTTTTTTCTTTTTTAGGACCATTGTGTAGCCATCATCCAGCCCCTCAATAGAGTGTTTTTAAATGCAATCCAAACAGAGTAGCAGGAGCTCAGTCTGCAGGGACTGTAGGGTGCGGATCAAAACTATGGAAGTTGGTCTGGTAGCTGGAGGGGTGTCAGGTCATTGTTTTGCATTAAAACTGCATTCTTTCTTACAGCCAGCAGGGGGAGACTCGAATTTGAAAGAATTAGAAGACTTTGATGGTTGATATGTTGCACTGACAAAAACATTTTCTTATCGTCTCTGTTGTTGTCAATCAATTTTTTTAAGCCCTCGACTATAAAGCACACACGCCCTCAATCGCAGAACACTTTTAACCAGGGCTGTTGGTGGTTAAATGTGTTTTTAATTTGCTCTGTATGCTTGATTTGAACTTTTATTCGCTGCAATTTTACAAAGAAAACATGAATATAATGGAAGGGAATCAGGAACCTCAGACCTGGAATTTAAATAATCCAAAAAGGAGTCTGGGTGCACCGGCCTTTAACTTCTCCTTTGACATTGTTGTTGACAAAGATGATATAGAAAGTCCCGCCCCTTCTTGATTTTGATTGGTCGGTGAGGAAAAAGTAACTTTGACTCGCACGGCTTAGCACTGAGGGCTAAATCCTCTTAAAGAGGACATATTATACCCCCTTTTCCACCTTTTCAAACAATCCCCTGTGGTCTAAATTAAACATCTGTGCTGTGCTTTGGTCAAAATATAACATGAATCAAGCACCAGAGGGTGGAGATATCAGGGGAGGGGAGGGTATTTATTTACCAGAATCCCACTGTGACATCACAAGGAGAGCACATTTGAAACGGAGCATTTTTTCTCTGTGTTGTAAGACTTATGCAGACCACAAACAAAGGACTGGGTGGATATATTTCATATTTTGTGAATCAGTAGACACTCAGGTTACCCAAATATGTGTTTAAAAATACTGTGAAAGTGGATTTTTCATATGTCCCCTTTAACTGCATTGTTTTTTGTACGGAAGACATGCACTGCCAATGCAAAAGAAACGCAATTAGTGGTCCCATTAAGAGTGATATGGTCCATAAAGTAGGGTTTGTTTTCGGTTGTGGCTACAAAAGATAGCAATGACTACAATGCTGAAAGTTAAGGCTTCAAAAAGGGGGTACAAAAACCCAGTTGCAACATGGTGGCTCCAGTTGTTAGTAAAAACCGCTCACAGGTTGGCAAAAAAATCTAAGTAGCCTAATTCAAACACAGTATTTTGCACTGTGCAGAAACACAGTGTGTGTGTGTGATAGCTGATCAGATCACTGGACAAAAGCAGCAGCCTGACATTTCATGCACATCCACACACTACAGCACACACCATCTCAGGGCCTCAGCTGCAGGTCGCCCTCCGTCGGCAATTACTTTCATCCACAGACTGTGACCAGGAACCGTTACCCTTGGGGTTGCCGTACAAACACCCCACACTCTCGCAACACACACACACTCAACGCTCCACTAACCCGCTGAATGCTGATTCTGGGCTTCTGCCTGTGCAGCTTTGGTTCTGACTTCTGGTCCTGATCCTTTTCCTACACAGTGGCAATCCTCCTAAATGCACCCTGATGGCTGCGTGATCACTGGGCCCTGCCTGACCATGCCGGTCAAACTCATAAAGACATGTGCAAACACACACACACACACACAAACACACCACAAATACCCACACCGGTTTACTGTTGCAAAGCTTTTAGTGCCCCAGATATACACAAATGGGGTTATGATGCAAGCATGCACCCACAGATCATTGAATTCACACATGTACAAAAGACACAGGCGGCAAAGCTAACCTGCATGAGCCTTGAAGACAATTAGAGTGGAAGCAAATAGTGAACAAGGACTGGAGGGAGAGGGGATTAGGCCAGCAGTGTTTGGCTCCAAGGATTAGTTCAGGAGGGTTGTGGAAGGGGGGGTGCATGGTGCTTTAAAAGCAAAGAGATAAGCTCTCCAACAACTAAAGGTCACTCGCCAAACAGATTGAGTGCTTAGCAGGGATGAGAGGAGATCTTAGAGGCGGCCAGGTAGAGCTCAAGGAAAGAGAAAGTGTGTGTGAGGGCGCAAATTGTGTCTACTGTACGTGTGCGGCTTGTATAAAATACATGTTTCTTCAGTTGGTATAAAGGTATCATAGTAAAAAAAAATAATAATAACCTCCCAAGATTTCTAGAAAACTACCTTGGACCTCTTTAAGAAGACACCCAAGAAAAGAGCAAGCATCCATCCAATTTGTTGAAACTTCCATTGACAGTGAAATTTGCCCACATGTGTGGCATGTTGATGGTGCACAGGTAGGAGTTGAGGCTCAAGCCTGTGGATGGTTGGTTTACTCAAATAAAGCAACTATGACATCTTATGAAAGGTTGCATGCCACTTCTCAGATGTAATCGTTTGAGGTTGAGATGGTATACATTGTGTGATTTCAGTCTAACTCCCTCTATATTTATATTTTGTACTTCGCATGCAATAGCAGGGGTAACTATTTGATGTGATGCAGTTTGCCTTTGAGGTTGCTCATGGTTACGATTGGTGGAGTGATATTGCTTTCAGGCAACTCAAGTGATGTATAACTGTTGTCGCAGTTCGGTCTTGTCATGCTACGCTACGAGACTGACATTAAAGTGTACGAGACACACAGCAATAGCTGTCTCTGTGCTCTTGCTTACCCACGCCCAAAGTATATTCAATTAAGTCTATTGAGTGTAGCTAGTAAGGGGGCGGGCCTTCCTGCCTGGTCGTAAGGCCAAATGGCGGCCAAATGGAGCCACCGTCTTGATTAGCTGAGGCGGGCAGGTGTGCCCCAGTGGACAAATGTTTTGGGACTGTTAGATGCTTCATGGTAGTTTGGACGATAGACTGTTTATTGCTTCCCATTTTTCTTTGTAGCAAAGTCTGAAGAGGCTAAATGCTAACGTTAGCATTCTCTCTCCAGTTGTTGAGCTTTTGGCATCATCACCATTGGGATTTGCTCATGTGGCTTCGGTAGCAGTGAGACCAGCCGTGCGACCGGCTGAGAATGTTATCCATTAATCACCACTATCTTCTCATTTATATTCCATCCCACCCCCTGCTCATATATTCTCTGCACTGCTGCTCATACATGAACTAAAATAGAAAGTGAGCTTTCAAGACTCCCACTCGGTGTGTGCACCCAAGACCTAGTACCAACCACTCGGCACTCATCATTCCATGCCATGGCAGATATGTTTGGGAGGAATGCTGTAGAAATACGACTGACCTTATTGGTATTGATCCATCACTGAGTGCATGATAAAGCCATAATTAGTGAGGTTTCGCTTAAAAGCATGGCATTGCATATGACGTCATGTATGTTTGATCAGTATGGGTGTTGTCAGCTGTTTCCTTTTTTATTGGGTGATGTAGCCATCCTTAATTTTCATTGGACACCAAAGCTGCAATCAGGATTCCAAAGGGGAGTACATTTAAAAATCTTGACCATCATAGAGCCATTCCATGATGTCATATTTTGTCATTATTTTTGCAATGATGTAGCCATGTATCTACTTAACCATGTAGGAATGGTGGCATGCTTAAGCCCCGATTGGTTGACTGTTTCTTCAGCTCAAGGGAAACAGGGAAAGGGTATTTCTGTCATATCCAAGTTGTGTTTTTGGCTTGTAAAAATGGTTTACACCAACATTCAAGCTGCCATTACAAGCGGGAAAGTGGCTTTTTTGTTGGCTTTACTGAGGTTTGTTGTACACTAGTGGCTGAAAACCAACCAAAATTGATGCCTCATGTCAGTCTTAACCATACTCATTGGGAAAATACCCCAGATTCTAGGGAAACGTTAATGATTTTCCACTTGATAACTAAGTTAGGTATATAGTGTAAGAGCTGCAGCTGGTTCTCTTTATTTTATGGATCTAAGCTTAGTGTATCTTAAATATGTAAAGTTCTTCTGTTGACCATGGAGTAGAACTTCAGCTCAGATGTCTTTAGCTTTTATTGTAGACTAAAAACAAAGCAAGGTACAATCAGCAAAAACGGCATCGGTTGCTGTAGACAAGGATCCATTTTGGAGAGTATTGGCTAAATGCATAGTCGGCCTTATTTATTACAGCTGGAGTATATGGCTGCTGTTTATGGGGTTATATATCCCGTCTGGCCTGGGAATGAGCTGGACAATGTCGCTGGGGAGAGGGACTCCTGGGTCAAGTTGCTTAGCATTAGCAAGCGGAAATGGATGGGTGGATGGTTCAAAAAACGAAAAACCTATACAAGTACCAGACTAGCAATACTCAACACATCAACGTTACTTGGACAGACTGCATGTGTATTCAGGGCCCCGCTTAAGTAAAATTGCTGACCTTTTTTAAATCGGAACACAAAACACGGCCAACACTTGATCCCACTTGAGTGGGCCAAGGTTGTGTACCACTAATAGACAATACAAAGAATGCTAAACACAGTGTGGGAGGACAGTAAAGTCTACTTTCTGGCTAGGCTCAACAATGGTAGTCTATTGAAGTGTTTAGTCGACATAAAGTGGAATTTGTACTGTTTTCTCTCCAGCTTCAATCTTTGACTTTCAAAGTGTTTGTAAAATGTCAAAAAGAGTACAACTCCCACGTGCTAAACATTAAAGCTACCAACTCTCATCTGCGATCAAACATGCACATACTAAGGGTGAACAAGCAGCCATGGACTTCAAGATGTCTTAGATGTCTTCATTCCGATTTCTTGCGGCACCACCTGCCAACTCGCCCACCTGCTGCGCCTCGACTCAAGGAGCCCACTGGGTGTGTAACAGCCGGCCTTGTTTAGCACCCAGGACAAGGTCGTTTAAAGTGATAATGAAATCGTCTCATTACCCTAATGAGACACGTGTCTAATGAAGGTGATTTGCCAAAAAAGCACACACCCATGGAAAGCTGACAGATTAATCTTAACCCATGCAGGAAGAGCAGGATTTCCACGTGTAGCCTTGTCATAAACACGCACATACAGTAGGGTTACATAAAGCTGCCGCCTCATTACCCAACAAGCGAGAAACGTAAACGCGCAACCTTTGTTTGAAGAGAGCGCTGAAGCCTTCTGCTTCTCCGCCGCCGTAGTCCAGATCAGTCAAGACAGTGCATCTTCGTGGTATTCCATGTGTTTGCTTTCAGCCAACACCTCAAAGCTAATTACGCCGCAATGAAATTGTTTGAACTGTCAACCGGAGAGCGTGGATGTGGTTGGACTCAAACAAAGAGTGGGAGAGGCGGACGCGTTCTAATTGGCGGTTTGTGTCGGTTTGCAGGTTTCTTTCATGTCTGATAAAATCAGTGTAGATGTCATTCATTATTCTGTCATAATGTACTCTTGCTATGGGAATAGTGTCTATAATGTACTTGGAATGGACATTTCAAGCAAAAATACAATCCAGTGATCACTGGTAAACCTACTCACATTTTTGGAAGATAACGCCCCACCCAACCTGGGAGGACATGTCTCATTTCAGAAGGACGCAGTCTACAAAGGACCCAATTACATTTATTAATTTGACATTTTGGAAGACAAATTTAAAAGATGTGGAACACCTTTACCAGACTGTAAACATTTTGACATGTTGTTTTAATTCCAGAGACCGTCCACACACAAAAGTGGCAACGCCCCCTGGCTCTGTCACCAGGGGCGTATTCACACTTTTTTTGACTGAGGGGCCCATATGGGACATATGCAGGGGGGGGGGGGGGGGGTGATGTTTTTGGGCACAGGCACAAAAATGAATTAGATTTTTTTACCCTTTCAATCCCCCCCCATCCCAGATGAGAACAAACTTGAGTTGACCATAGTCGAGTCAACGGGTGAATCAGACCTGAGAAAGAGAATATGTTTATTGACAATGTATCCAAGTTTAATTTACATTACGTTTTTATCATAGCAGCACATACAGCACCAGTTTGACAGTTTTCAGGAGCAGGCCCAGCATGCCCTGCCCTTCCAGTAGCGGGGGGGGGGGGGGGGGGGCATGCCACCCTTCGTTTTTAAATTAATTTGGAGACTTGTAAAAGTGTTCCGTCTCAGCGTTCAGGAAAAGTGTTTCATATCTTGGAGAAACTTTTTATTTTAAATGAAAAAAAAAGTATCTAACACTTTGAAATACTGGTTTGCACTTCCCAGCCAGACTATATGCTCTATGGGCAATGCAATGACAAATTGGTCCAGATGTCAGACTTGCCTTGCCTTGCTTTGTCTTTGTTGGTTGTCTACTATTTTTGACTTTATTTTCTTCAAAATGGCAAACTGAATGTGACAAGTCTGCGCTGATTGCATTTGAACTGACTCTTTCTGCTCGATATTATGTCAGGCATACACCAGCATTTCCGTCAAGATTCACACTTCCAGGTAACAGCACAAAAGCTTTCTTGCAAATACAACTTTGACAATGCATCTTTCAAAGATTTGAAAGGTTGCCTTATCTGATTGGAGCGCCCATGAATACACGAACAAGCTTCACCCCCGCTGAGTCACGAGTTGCCTGCACTCTATAATTTGTCTTTTAGCCCAGCTTGAACTACCTCCACCTCCCCCTGAGTGAAAAGCTTACTCAGTGCAATAATGTCACCCACACTGTGACTCTTAAGGGTTCTCTGCTGAGTGCCTGTTTGGTGAGGATTGCATTTGCAAACTCTTTTCCCACTGGGTCAATGGACCACTTGGGACAGATTTTTTGCAGAGATCACCCAAAGCTTTACGGATTCTCTCTTAAGTGTTCCTCCAATTTGCTTTTCTCTCTTGAATAAAACCCCAAATAAATACTTTTTTTTTTCTTTGGAGCAGGATTCAGGTGGTGTGGGACCAAATTTGGACACAAGAGGGCACTGGTGACTCTCCAGAACTCTGATTCCTGAGCACCCAGGCAAGTCAATCACACTGCAATGGCCCCTGGAGTAAGTAGTCTATTCTCTGGCACTTGTTCATATATAAATAGTCCTCCAAGGTGAATATCCTATAAATTGCCTGTCCGTGAAGTAAAAGGGATCGCAATTAGGCGTGTCATTGAGACGGAAAAAGATTGAGACCTTATGTCACTCGGTACACGTTAGCATCCAGCGCATGACCCTGTGTCTTTTTTCCCCACTGTGCATTTATTTCCCCTGTTTGTGTCTTTGCCCTACAAGAGAGAGAGGATACATCAACGCCATAACTCACCTGTGGTCATAATGGCCGCCGATGTTCCCCTATCACTCACACAACTGGCCCTATTAGCTTGTCAAGTGCGCAGCATAGACAGCTCTTTGGAGGGAGGCATGCATCTGTACGATCACGGCTGTCTGTCTCATGTCTGTTGCAAAAAGCGTGTCGGATGAATAGACGCGCGGCTGTCTTGCAGCCGAGTCACAGGGCGAGGAGATGAAAGCACAGAGAAGTGCACACACTGCTGCCAAATAAGTGAGCGTCCATGACAGATGCAGCCGAGTGAATGATGGGATGGACTCCACGGTACAGGCGAAGCCCGAGAGCAGGATGTGTAGGATTTTTGTGTGCTTTTTGCACGTATGTGTGTTTTGTATGGTGGCTGAAAATGGCCAAAACACTTCAATGGCAAGAAAAAGGACAAGGCTGCTAATTTAAATAAAAACATAGTTCCAACACAGAAGTGCACTTGTGAGGGTGTTCTCCACTTTGCATAGTCTCATTTATCTGCAGGGTCATTGCTTGTAATGGATTTTTTTTCATTTGCATCATGCATCTCTTTTGCTGAATTGTTTGGACATTTTTTGCAATGTATTTGCAATTTGTGGCCACCAAGCGCCACTGATTTTTTTTTTTTTTGTGGACAAATGTGCTGTACATTTAAAAACTCATGCAAAGAAAATGCAAAAAGCCAAAACAAATGCATTTACACTAAATTAGTGGCAAATTATGCTTTACAGTTTATGTATTTGCAAAAGTCTGCATATTGTTAATGTGCGGTCTATTCTCCCCTACCACATGGGACTGCCCAACGAAATCTAAATCTCAAAAACAATAATTTTTAATTTGAACAAGACGCAATTATCTATTTCCAAAAGCGCAAAACGTCTCTCTTTGAAGTGAGGAAGAAGGAGGGCAGCGTTCCAGCTTCCATAGCTCTCTTTTAAAACTGGCACCCTCAGGTATCCCCCTAATACGGAGCACGCTTGAGACAACAGCTTCTGTCCAATCAGTGGCCGGTGTATATTAAATTGTAAAACAAAAGTGATAAAAAGCGCAACAGCTGTACAGTGGCATTAAAGTCACACAGGCTTTAAATGCCCCAAAAAATGTAAGAAAATTTTAAAATGCCTGCAAAAACTCAAAATATTTTCATTACCATTGCATAAATTTGCCAATTCATTTTTTTGACTCTTTGCAGTATGCTTTTTGGTTCAAAGCTCTTTTCAGCAATGCATTTGTTTCTGACTATTTTTCATGCTTTTGAGTAGGAAGCAGATGGGAAATATTTTTTTAAGGCCACTGCAGGGTGTTTGCCCTTGCAGGCCACCGTAGACATTCAACATCACCTTGTCTTTATATTGAACGAGTGCATTCCTCCATATGCATTTGTCCCTCAGCATGTGTCTGCATCCGCGGATGTGGACATCTGTGTGTACTTCCTCTGTGAAATTTGCTCGTGTTTGTCGCGTGTGTGTGTGAGTGTGTGTGTGTGTGTGTGTGTGTGTGTACACTCCCTGCAGATTGCTGTTCATCTGCGGTTTATTCGTCCCTGTGGATCGCAATGGGTGTACATGCTGAAAGGATACATCAATCATTGGGCGGGGGGTAAAAATAGATAGGCTTGGTCGAGTACAGATGTGTCTCTTATCTCGGGATGCATTTGGAAGATATCTAAGGGAAAGAAATGAAAGAAAAAAAGGTATCCCTTACTTTGGATTTTCAGCAGTCTGGTCATATTACTCTCTCCACCTTCACCATCTTCTGAATCCCACACACTGAGAGGCTCCTGCTGTCCGCATCAATTAGCAGCGTTTAGCCGGTCACACCACTGTGCTGCAGATGACTACATTTCCCACGTCTCAGTGAGGCCTCCCGTTATTAATGGCACCACTGTGGAGGGGGAGATAGTTGCTGAGTGCGACGCTGCGAAACCTGCATTTGAATTGTTGCCATCAGAGTGCTGCAGAAACCTCCGCCCGCCCGCTCTGCAAAAAGGTCAACTATTCAGACAGGAGGAGTTTTATTTTCTTTCTTTCTTTATTTATTTTTTTTACTCCAGGTAGTGCACTTCTTTTTTTTATCATGCATTTCATCAACAGTCGCCCAGCTGTGAATGTTTTCTATTTAGAGGAAGTGATGTCAGCTGTCAAGTGAGGAGAAAAAAAAAAAAAAAATGAAGCAACACGGCCTGTTTAGTGCTTTTTCTTTTTTTTTGCAGAAGAGGAAATATTCTGCATGCGTGAATATGTGATCACGCACATGCGCAACACACATACCCTTGATGTGCGAGGCGGGGGGCGGGGGGAGCCAAGGGTGACCGATCGATCTTGGCATGGTGTTAATAGTTTCAATGATGGGAGGACTCCTGTTGATGTGTGTGCATGCGCGCCAACCCGCCCGCCCGCCCGCAAGTGCGAGTGTGAGTGTGAGTGTGTGTGCAACGTCTCCCCGGCTTTATTGATCACGTGCCAGGGGCGCGGGTTAATGCTCAGCCGGTTTCGGCGGCCAAAGTCACTCCATGAAAAAGTGCCGCCAGCGAGTGGGATCTGCCTGTTTAATCCTTTAAACACGAGGAAGGGGTTAAATGTTGTGTGTCACCTTCATATCAAGTGACTCATGGAGAGCACTTACGAGCGAGGCGGCTGGTGTCTGACGCCACCAGGAGAGGCATTTCAAGCGAGGGGGAACAAACGTCATTGTCACTTATATGATTATTCATTTGCATATCAAACTGAGTTATGTTGTCAATAGATTGTCAAAGGAACACTTACGAGCAGGTTTGTCTTCCTCAAAACAATCAAGTAGAGAGCGATAATTAATTTAATAAGATGAAGAACAACTTGCTTTTACTCTCACTGATGAAAGACTTGCCTTTAATCCAAATACACAATGTAATTAGTATTTAAACGCACATCCATTTGGCTTTTATTAGATAACTGTCAAACTACAAAAACTTTTATGACCTTTTTAAAAGTCGCATGTACGTTTAATTAGCTTATGAAACTAATCATTAATCACAGCATCTATTTGTGTTAGGACCATAGGCTGTATGAAACATGGACATCACCTCAGTGACATCATCCGCTGGTTTCTAAAGAGGTGTTTTGAAGTTCATCTATGGTGGCTCCAGATGGCTTTTAGTGGTTAGGCCCAATGTACAGAGGCTATAGTCCGCCAAGTGGGCGACCCAGGTTTGAATCCGACCTGTAAACATGTTTCATACCAGTCTGTGGACATAAATTGCATTGTAAAAATCGACATTTGAATATAGGATTAAATGGGGATTCTTTGGCACAAAGCACAGCCTCAAGTGGACAATTGGGGAACTGCATTTTTTCTTGCACTTCCATATTGGCTTCATTTATTAACACGGGATGTTGATGCTTGGTTGCTGATTGGTTTGGACCAGATTAAAAAAGTAAATACTTCTTTACTTCTGACCAATTTTCACCATAATCTACTTATGTCATTCTTTCGTTCTGTTTATTGCAATTAAATCAGAGCAGAATCTGTATATTTTGGGTTTATACCATTGTTGGAGGCTTAATTTCAGCCATGGAGACTTGTAAGATAGCATTAAAATCACTCGCTCCTGGACAGAGATGGACGGCAATCCAGTTCAAATGGAATGTAACCCTTAGAAAGGTCAATTTCAGCCAAACATAAGCTAGCATCAAGGTCGTCAAAGTGCCCATTGGTAACAACAAAAAGCTAATTTCCATGAGTATCCCTGCAAAGACTTGGTCGCCAGAAATCTGTACCAAATGGACACCCAACAGATTGCTCTTCCAGTATTCTACTTCCATATTGTAATGTATTATTAAGGGAAAAAAATGGAAATAAACTGTAATGATAGCGATTCAAACCTACAAGTATCTTTGACTGAGAAACCATCATTCTGTATTGGAACAAAATGTCCCAAACTTCATTTTTTAGAACGAAGAATACATGTTCTTATAAATAATGTTGGGAATAGCTGTAAGTAAGTAAAGGAAACAAAAAAACATTTTTTTTAATACTTTTTATCAAGTCTCAGTGAGTCACTCCAATTACATTCAATAGTTATCGCTTTGTGTCCAGCTTTTAAAGATTTTCCTGTTCACTTTCCTTTTCTATTCCCTATTCTGGCAGAACCCTGTGGTTTTTGCACTTCTTTGTTCACCTTTGGTTGAAGAAAAAAAATCTGTATAATTGGGGGATTTTTGTTGTTGTTGAGTTAATTGCCCTTTTTTCATGACCAACAAGAACTTTATGTCCCCTTTACTTCTCGCTCCACTAACTTTGTCCATGAGTTTGAAAATAATTAAAATATATATTCTTTGCAAGGATATGGTGCTAAAAATATTGATAAAAAAATCAACTTGGCTGAAAACCGGTCAGATTAATCATTGTCCTGGCAGTGCACTTGGCAGTTTAAAATGCCAGAGGTGCTCTGCACAGCCAGTTTTGTATCCCTGACATTCCAAACACCTGCTCCTGTATTTTCTTTTTTGGGTCACTGGCGTCGATCAATAACTCTGCCAGTGATATGTTATGGTCGTTTTGTGTTATGGGACCGAATAAATCTGACTCGTTGCCCCTTTAAACGGAGTCAGTGAAGGAAGTTTAGTGTGCAACATCGATACCGGTGATGATCGCTGCATTTCAATTCCATCCTTGATTCATCATTCTGAAAACTTTCGGGCACAAATGGCAAACGAAAGCCTCGGGCAGGGCATCACACCAAACCTCATCTACTTTTTCCTGCTTTTTTTTTTTTTTCGGGGTGGGGGGAGGGTGTTAATAAAGCGCTGATTCAAGCAGCATGATTGCTGGCAGCATACACCTCCACTTAAGTTAACGGCCCTCATAAAATTAACAGTGGCAATAAAACACATACCAGGAAAGTATGTTTCTAATGACACCTGGAGCCCCGCAGGTCATTTACATAGGAAATTATACGGTAAAATAATATTGGAGCCAGCAACCACACAGGATAAGTGTGGATTTGTGGAAGGAGGCCTGGTTTGCAATGATGGGCGTCATTCACAAACATCTTGAGTTTTTCCTTCAATGTGTTCTGAAGAGAAGTCTGAGGCAGATTCATGAAGCAGTTTCAAAACTGCAGAGTTGTTTGCACCCGGGTTCCGAAGTTGATGAATGCCATGTCATAATGGTCTGAAAGCTTGTGGTTGTTGTTCCAAATTAGCATAGATAGCTTTCAGCCACATGCTTGGTACGGAGGCCTGGAGGGCAAGAAGAGTTTGGCGGAAAGTGGTGGCCACTAATGAACACTCTGTGGACACGCTGCGGCACAGGCTCTTCAATTTTGCCAGTGTTCAAATCGACATAGGTTTACCTCACCTGACAATCTAAAGAATACACAGACAGGACAGACATCAATGGTAGGGGCATTTTTGCGAACCTCCTACAGCAACCGCGGCGATATTTCAATCACTAAGAACAGCGACGTCCCCGCCAGAACTCCACTTCAGTGATGTTTACATCTGGTAAAGAACCCTGGACAAGGGCTTGGTCAAAAATGTTACCATTAGGGATGTAAAGGGCAAACCAATTCTTCATCATCAAAGCCTAGGAGAGTGCTAACTAGCTTACTTTAGCTTGCTAACATTAGCGAAAGATAGTATCAGGGTAGTTGTCACTTTTAGTCGTCCAGTGTTCTGGGGCAGGAATGTTAGTTCCCCCCCCCCCCAAAAAAAGAAATAGTTGGTAGAGTCAGTCGTCCCTCAACTGGAGGGTTGGGGGTTCGATCTTCAGCTCCTGCTGCCACATGTCCAATGTGACCTTGGGCAAGACACCTAACCCCAATTTGTGAAGACATAAATGAGATTAGTTGTTACTTATGGAATTTTTCTACAGCAGCCTCTGCCATCGGTGTGTGAATGGGTCTGTGTGACCTGTGGTGTAAAAGCACTTTGAGTAGTCAGAAGACTAGAAAAGCGCTACATAAGCTCATTTCCATTTACCGTTTATCTTTCATCGCTCATGGGCTTCCATACATGTGTGGTGGTGATGACTATATCTGTATTTTGATGTTTTGCTTGACGTTTTCTGGGCGGGAAATGGGCGTGTGTTGAGAACATGGATGTAAAATATAATGTTAGTGAGGAAAATCATCATGCATCTCTAAATCCCTTATCCCTTTAAATGTGTGTCTTCATGCTGAGTGTCAGCAGAACTTCTCAGCTCTTAAAAAATCTGACCAAGAGCCACGATGCAATCCCCAAAGTGGCTTCCATTTCTGTTCCGGCCATCCCTGTGGTCATTCTGATCCGGCTATTGACACTCGTGTGTATTCCACAGTGCTTCCTGAAGATAGCAGAGGTTGTAAATTGTATCTATGGGCTACCTCGACAGGCAGAAAAAAGCCATTACTCAGGGCAGAAGTCTCAATATGTTTCAGAAAACCCAGGAGGAACATGGAAATTGAAAAATCATCCGCACTGCGCTGCAATGTGGAGTAAATGATCCCATACTTTGGTGAGGGGAAAGGAAAAAAAAAAAATCTTATCTCGTCTCGTCTTGGTGAGTCATTAAATCCGCCGTGGCCTGAAGGAACACATGTTTAGACAGCAGAAGTTATTTTTAAGTCTTTTGGTTTACGTACTTAGTAGTATCCAAAACGAAATCCTCGTTTTTATGCCTCCTGTATTCATGTTGAAGCCACTTCAGCTTGTTTTTTAATCTCCATTCTTAGGTCAGTTTAGCATATTCAAAGGGACTTGAGAATCTTTTTAGGCAGGAGGGGGTAAAAATGGGTCACAATTGCCTAATTGTTGCATTGTGTAAGCACGTAGGAATAAACAAACCAGTATGTCTTTAAAGTGTCATTTCATCACCGGGTGACCACAGTAACACGCTGAGAGGCTACAAATGACATCTTACCGTCTGAATACATGCTCAGCAGGGAGTGTAAGTGACTCAAACTAAATGATTCTTTTGCGATCACAGAACAGACCACATGACGAATCACTTGTTACGGGCATGCGACGAAACCAAAAAGCAATTTTATTAACTCCATTTCCTCCCAGACACAAGCTGTCTACATGGTTTTACACATGATCAAAAGATGACTCATATATGGGATTAATACTCAGACAGCGACTTCCTTTTTGGCATGATATGCTACATGTACCACCACCTCGTGGTGTCTGGTGGCCTAGAGGGGGTCCCAACCCCCACTGCTCTATCAGACAATGATAGGCGATGATTGCAGATGGTTTCCGAGATTGACTCAGGGTTAAAAAAAAAAAAATGACAGTGGCTTATAAAAAGGCTTATAGGAAGCTGTAGCCCTTCCCAGAATGCATTGGAATAGACCTATAGATAGTCCATCACAAACAGAGAAAACACATCAACACCATTTGGCAGGTTTGGGAATTTCTAATCCAAGCAGAGGTTGTTTTTTTTTTTACTCTTGGAGGGAACTTTAGAACCCAAGTTCACATAAGACAACGTTCAACACCAGAACATTCAAGCTTACTTAATAATTGCCTTGACAATATTAACACAGTAAAAAAAACGCCTTATGTACACTGCAAGGGTCTGAAGAGCAGCTTCCATTTGAAAGTGCAGTTCACAAATTGACAGCTAGAGGGCATTAAAAGCTTGTAACACAGGCAGGAGAAAATGAGCCTCTCTAAGGGATGGTTATGTCATTCCCTCTCTCTCTCTCTCCCTCTCTCTCTCTTTCTCTGTCTGTGCTCAGCCACGGCCGAGCTGAATCCTGTATATTCAGAGCGAGAGAAAACAATAGGGCCGATCTCTCCGGTGTTTATGCTGGTGTCCCATTTTCTTTTTTTTCCCTTTCTTTCTCTCTCCTGCCTAACCACTCTTGTAGTCTTGTAGTCCTCCTACACGCTGTATCACAACACTTACACCATTGTCATTGAAATGAGTGTGTAAAAAAGAGAAGAAAAAAGGGGCCTGTTGTACTGTAAACACCGGGTTTAAAATTAACTTTTAACACCTGGGGAATGTGTGTGAAGAGGGCTGAGGATGGTAATGGCTGGCTTGTTGATGCTGGAAAAAAAAAAAAAAAGGCCTTTAGGGTTAGACATTAGGGTTAGGTTGAGAATAAGTGGATTTTTCTGACGTATAAATTACTGTTGCTCCTGTCCTATATATTTAAAACGTTTATTTTTGGACATTCTGCCTGGCTCTCATTTCTTTATTTAGCAGTCATGAATAATTTAAAAGGATTTTAGGCATACAAATATTCGTTTAAACTATCGGTTGTGTAACTGATACTCAGAGAGGACGTCAGATGTTGGAAATAGTGGGTCTTATTTATAGAGCGCACTGTAAAATGCAAATTTAAGTGCGACTTAAAATAAAAAATAAAAATGCTGAATTTACCCGTACCTGCAGGATATCAGACAAAAAAAATGGGATTAAAGTAATTTAACACTTGGCGGGAGTGTGAATGAAAAGTAGAATTTAGCTCTGGGGAATGTTCTGGTTTGATCCCCCCCTCCCAAAAAAAAAAAAATATAATAAAGCAGCAGCATCAAGAGGAAAAAAAGAAGCAGTATCGATTCTGTTTGGAGAAGTCAACAAAGACATTTTATTGTTGTTGTTTGCACTCAGAAGTAACAAAACTGCAGAATCTCAATATATTGATTGCATGGAGGAGTGAGGCCATACATCACTTTAGGTGTGAGGCTATTTCATCCTCTTGATTAAGACCCCTCGAGGTGTGGGTTTAAAGACTGAAATTGCCATCGCGCCCACCTGTGAAGACAAAGGTTATTTATATGTCCTTCTCTTTCTAGACGTTTTGAACACTCTCCATGTATGTGGAGTCTTTAGGAGGCCGTTAAATGTATGTGCTGCCTCTTGGAAAAAAGCACAATGACCCTTATAATAACTAAAGTGGAATGAAGCTGCTGCTGTGCAATGCATTAGGAATGTATTGTTGGAGAAATCATTCCTTTACGGGGGGAAAATAGGGTTGGAGATAAAGAGTATGGAGGCAGAAATTGGAAAAAAAACCTTTTACCATAATTGCATGACATCATGCCTTAATTTGTTGAATTTGCTAGAATGAACGAGCTTATTTTTTTCCTAATTAACATATTGATAATTTATTCAATTGCTTTCCGATAAAAAATATTCCATGACATGTTTAATAATATGCATATTTTAAGTAGGGCTGTCATTACTGTCTATTTATGTTATTTTGTCACTTAAGGCGCACAGTAGATGAGCCTCCTCAGTGTCTCCCTATAGTCGCACTGATGGAAAAGAACGACACTGCTGCATCTTTGAATGTCTCGTTTCATTTTAATAAAACTCTCAGACAGCTCAGTAATGAGTCCAAAATATAATATCCACCTTATGACATCAAACATTTCACTCTTTTACTGTTCCTTTAGCACTTTCCATTTAGTTTTTGATCCGTAAACGAGTTCCTTTTCCTCGTTTTTAGGTGAATGTCATAACCTTCTATCGACCGGAAGGTCCTTAGTGTATTTCAAAATAAAATCAGGTTTGAATTCATACAGTAAACAAATACACTCAGCTTAAGACTGTACACAAATTCAAAATAAAAGCCCCAACAATTTTTTCATTTAAATGTCAAACAAATGTGATTAATCGAGATTAGCTATTAAGAGTTAGCCGTTAGCTAGACGCTAAATGTAAGAGGGATTTTATATATTGCACCTTACAATGTGTAAAAATCCTGATAGTGAACATTTCAAGTCACTATCTACTATCCATTAATCAGGCCTAAATCAGTTTAAAATGATTTAAGGAACTGTTTAGTACAGGAAATATCTGCAGTGATTTAATTTAACCACAATGAAAATCTTCCCTTAAACTAAAACAACAATGCTACTTTGAGGTTTTGGATGCTTACCCTGGACTCTGGTATTAAAAAACAGTGCTTTGTACTAACATGCTTCTCTCTTTATAGCTCTGCAGCAGATTCATCAATTGGTATTGAATGTTTTTTTTTTATCTCTGGGAGAATGAATGTTGGTCTCCAGCTCTTTATGAAAGGACACTGATGAATGTTTTTGTCATTCTTCCCACCCAATGCCCTTGAAAAGAGCCCCGCTACATCGGTCAGTTTAGTCACATTCGATGAACACGCACTAAAAACAAGCAGATGTAATGGAGAGCAAATTCTGACAAAGAGGTTGCCCTGATGAATGGAACAAGACCACCTATACCCACTGAGATGACCCCGATGAGTGTGCCTAAAAGGGCAAAATATCCCCCAGACGGTTGTTCCAGATGGGAAAAGCTATATGGGGCAACAATTTAGAGACGCTGGCAAATTCTACCTTTAGATTTACTGCTGATTATTGGGTTAGGGCGTCCCAATGGAGATGAACAAATGTCCTACAAATCTAAAAACACTTGGAAGGACTCATTGATTTTTAAGTATCCAGATGAACTATTAAGATAAAGTCACAATATTCAACATTAACTAGTTGCTTATTAGCATGCTAATTAGTCACATACTTGCTGCTTATTAGTCATTATTTAGCGCTTATTAGTACCTTATTCTACATGACCATAATCTCTTGGGAAAAATTCTCTCCAGTTTGACTACCAGTGCTGTGGTTGTTCAGACTTTTAACGGCCATGTTGTAGAAGAAGAGAAAAAGAAGCCCTGTATTGCTTTTCCCCCCCTCCCTTAAGCCACTTCTCCCTTTGACAATAGGATTGAGCTGTTGCACCAGGACAACATTAATGGTGAAAATAGAGTATTTGGTATTGCTCAGATACATTTGGTGTGTTGGGTCATTTCAATCCAGCGGGGTCAGCCTTCCTATTACCCTATTGTGGACTCGACGTTGGGTTTTAGCGAGGACTCTCTGGACTGGGCTTAACTTTTTAAAACCGTGAAAGGAGGTAATTTAGAGTTTGGGCACCACCTCGAATGTAAGACACTTAATAAAAACGTAGGCCCCAACTTGGTCGAAACCAAAAAGTAAAGAAGCAGGTGGATATTTAATGCTTAAACAGCAATTGGCAGCTGTTTGATGAAGCTACCAGAGATAATCTAAATGTGCAACAATGGTGCCCCTAGTGGCAGCAACCCAGGATTATTTTTGATACATAAATCGGCCAAATCCAACAAGACAACTTTTCCTTTCGATAGAAAAGAGCTGGACTTTGTTTTCCCTCTTTCTTTTTCATCCTCAAGGTTTTTTTTTTAAATTTTCTTTTAATAGCGGCTCCATTAGCATAATGTTGAAAGTGCTCTTCCCGCGGTCAGCGCAGCGCATCAAGAGCCGAGCTTGGCTGAACACACGACTCCGACTGTGTGACAAACGAGCATTTTTGCTTTAAATGTCAGGCTGTTTTCTTTTAAACGTGCAGGTGTTTGTTCCGACACAATTACGCTCGCTGCCAAAAACAATTTCCGCATGCAATTTGCATGAATAACGCGAAGGATGCAAATGCTCTGGTGTGTGCCGCTGTGCATGCTGGTATTTGTTTGAGATTTCCTCATGCATGATGGGAGGTATTGTGCATAAATTGAGGTGCAAATTTACATGTATTTCAATCATATGTTGATTGAGGGCGAAGCTATGATCCGCAGCTCTGACATCCTGGCACTAACATAATGTACTGATTCGCTAGTTATACATAGCCAGTCCTAGCGAGTGGTGTGTCACCGCGGCCCTCTCAAGGCATACTGCTGGGGTGGAACAGAGTCGAGGCTCCGACTTGGCACACCGCCTCTGTGACTCCTGCTGGGGCCCTGAGCTGTCTCAGTCGCCTGTCACTTCCCCGTATGTGTGCGTGTGTGTGTGTGTATCTGTGCGATTGTACGGGCCGAAAAAAGAGATACAGTGGGTTGGCGCTCGAGCGTGTTGGGCGTGCGTGCAATTTGTGTGTGTCACAGTATCCCCGAAGCAGAGCAGAATATGGCTCACAGGAGAGCAAGCAGAGAGCTGTCACAGGAGGGGAGGCAAGCCACGGCCGCTCACCCTCCTTCCTCTAGCAGAGAGAGAGAGAGAGAGAGAGAGAGAGAGAGAGAGAGAGAGAAAAAAACACTGCACAAGCTCAGAGATGGCGGGGCATGCAGGCCTGCCCACGTGTTTTCTGTCACCTCATTCATTCATTTTCCATCCGTCTGATTTACTGCACACAGGGTTTAGAAGACTGCCGGATTCTAAAGGCTGTGTTCTAATGCTCTGACAGAATCTTCTTCCCCCTTCCGTACTGTTTTTTTCTCGCCGCCCACCACATGCCGGTCACCAAAAATCCACTCAAATACTTGCCCCCTATTTCACATCTCATACCCTGTCAGCGAGTTCCACACAGTTTTTCAAGCACCTCACATGTGTGGCACTCGCTCGTTTTTTTTCCCCCTCCAAGTCGCTCCTCACGTTGTCACAATCGATGACGTTAGCTTCATCAAAAAAAACAAAAAAAAACAGCCCCGTTGCTGCAGATGTGACGCTTTTCACGACCGCTGGATAAACTAACGTCCACTCAGTGCCAACGTCAAAAGACGGGAGCTTTTTGAAGTGGCGTGAATGGTTGTTAAGCTGTTGCTAGCGAGTGACAAGCAGAGGATTTGCGAGTTGCAAGCATAAGAGAAGGAGGGTAACTTCCTCAATGTTGTCGCTTGACCCTGATGGTCAACATTAAGAAAAGAAATGTTATTGGGGAGTTCAGTCGCAAAGGATTGGGGGTTGTCACAAGATAAAAACTGCAAGCTGCCCTGTTTGTGATATAGAGAAGACCAGATCAGTAGAATCACACGATGCTGCTGTGAGCTTTGCTCTGCCACAAAAAAAAAAAAAAAAGCTTCATATCATTGTGTTCTGAACCAGAAAATATGCCTTTATCTGTGGAAAAATCACCCAGGGTGCTGCCACACAGTCGACACAGTTCATCTTCCTTTTATTGTCAGCGGAGTATAAAATTGCTCTACCCAGAGGCGGACTTGCACCTTAAGGCATGCACATTAAGGTTTGATCACAACTTTAAGGATCGACATATTCATACTTCTACCGTCTACGCTCAGAATGGGGGTGCAGAACAAGGCTTCAAAAAAAAAAAAAAAAAAACCCAAACAGAATACATTAGAAACCATTTCGTTAACGTATGGCTGCTTTGCCGCCGCAGCCTGAGAAATGTGCTAAGTGTTTAGTGCCAAATGGATGAAATACACCATTTGCAATTGCACTTACTTCACATGTGGAGAATGGTTGCCTTCCATAGGTATAAATCTCACCCTTTAGGAGATTAACTGAAAATGGCGAATGGCATAAATAATGGTTTAAGTAACAAGACGAATGGCCCAAATAAAACAGTCAACCTCCGCAGGAATATTCCAAAGCAATAAATTCAGTGGCCAAGTAGCACTTCTGGGCTGCTTTTTATCTTTGCTTCCTCTGAATACAAAGCTAAGCCAGCCATATGTTTAATGGTCAGACTTTTTCCTTACCTTCAAGGACTGAATGCTTCTTGGAAACCATTCAGATTTAGGGCAGCACATTGAGATGATAGGGAACATCATTTAGCTTTATCTCAGGTACTGCCACATCATAAGCTGGTCAAGATAAAAGCAAATCTTTGCGTTTTTCCACATCTCAGACAAACTCAAAACTATTCAGAAACAATCGAAGAAGTGGCGGCAAAATGGGCTCGGACTCTGCAGTATTACTTTGGGACGTGGTACAATATTTCTCGTTTTGAACTGACGGTTCCAGATGTTGCTTGAAATTTTGTCGAACATAAATTAGAAGCCTGGAAAATTGTGCGTTCATTCATTCAGACACAACATTCCATTTTCGATGAAAGTGAGACTCTGAGAGGTACTCTGACATCTATATGAGCTCAAGGCTATTTACCATTTACCATCAAGGAAAGTACTGGTTGGTGCAAATTGGGATGTCCTGGTCCTTGTTGTTTATTGGGGTGGGTGGGAGGACCGTGAGAAGAAGCACAAAATTGAAAGCTTTATCTGAAGATTTCTCACTTTCTGTCAGTTTAGAGAAACAATGAAAAGCGTATTAGGCTATAGATATACAGTGTATGAGCCCCCTTGGAGGAAATTCACTGGTTTCTGAGCCAGCAGTGCCCCGGATTCTTCTTCAAGGTGTTATCTCGTGTTAATAAAAAAGTGAAAGAAAATCAATACCGTTGCACCCAGGGAAGTGCTATTTCCGGAACTGAGAGTAGCCGTCATTTTCTCTCGGTGATAATGTAACTTGACTCATAGTTGGGACTGTTCCACGTAATGGAAGAATCATCAGTACAGAAGAAACTCATTTTTTAACCAGCTGTGTACGTTGTTTTGGCAGGTCAACACATAGAAACTTGGTTTTTAATTACATTTAATCACCCACCTGAAAGGCTGGTCAAGGCTATCCAGTAGGGAATGTCCTAGAAGTGGCCTTGGAGGGCAACAAGCCCAGTGCATTCTGGGTGTGGAAGTTTTTGAACTCTTTGTACAGAAGGGAATGACGGTCCCTTTTTCTTGAATATCTCTGGCTATGTAGCACCGTTTACATATTTGTTTTCACCTTTCTATTAGATAGTGTCTAGTTTTATGACAAGGCTATCCTTACAGCAGCAACATAAAATTGAAAGTACAGAAAATGAATACAAGAATACAGATACATATTGGCAAAAAATATCCAACCATAGAGCTTAAAAGGTTATACAGCCATGTAAGGGCTGGAGGCCAAGGTTAGATTTTAGAGAATAATGACCACTGCCTTTGTTCAAATGAATTCTCCGTCAATTATGCATTTGCTCATCTAATATGGAGCCATTTTTTGTTCCCAATCGCAACCAGGACACTCTTAGAATTTGCCCTCTCTGTTAACTGTGGCCCTCATGTACCACAAGTTTTGTAACAATACCCATTCAATCTCTTAAATTGTCAAGTTCACTTACATTTATCCACCTATCTATGAAGTCCATCTCTTGCCTGTTTACTGGTTCAAGTTTGTGACTTAAAGTGGAACCACTAAGAAAAGAAATCATACAAGGTTCCTAAAAGTTCAAATTCATTTTCTGCTATGGACAAGGACATTCAGCAGCTTTTTCCCCTCCAAAAGTATCCCAGTAACCGACCCTGAAGACTATGCGGCAGCAACAAGTTTTCTATTCTCACCATGCAGCAGCTGCTTGTTGAGCAAGGTTGGTTTCAGTAGAACAAGCAGCCAAGTGCACCTGGCACGTGTATGAACTAGAAACCCAGCGTGATCAACGAGCAGTCACTGTTCCCAGTCGTTCCATGTCTATCCCCCTTACCTTGAGCATCATTCTCTGGAAAGACGTGCAAAGTCTTTTGGCTATTTCAGTCTTGGTATGTAATGGTGCCTAAATAGCCGGGATCTCTGCCCTGACTTGATCTTTACCACATGGTCTTGGTAATGGTGGCTTGTCTTGACAATTCCTTGATGCCAATTTTAAGTATTTTACCTTAAATTATGACAAATTGACAAAGATAAACTTATCAACTTTGATGGTTGACGGATATCATTTTGACAATAAGAGTTCAAATGGCCAGAACAGAATGTGGTACCAAAGCCTTTCCTTACCCTTATTTCCTTTCTGAAATAGTTTCTCAAAAATGATCAAATGGAGAGCCTTTTCCTTATGGCGGCATGGATGTTATTTTTATCCAGATATCCAATGTGCAGGTGTTGAAAGGGCTACGCATCGCGGGTCAGGTGGAATGTCTCGAATTCCCATGTTGATATCATTGACCCATTTCTTTTGTCTATGATGTGCTAGATACAGCACAAAGAAGGGGACACATTGTATAGATGATTCCTTGCAGCTTCTGCTTGTTGGGATGGTTTAACTGAGTCGGGGATGCTGAACATTTGTTCAACCCTCTTTTCTTTCTTTATTAGAGAGAGAGGAATTGTGATCAGCGAAGCGTCTGGGGCTTTAGGTCGCAACTCTAAGTACAGTCGATGTACGATTTGCATTGACACATATTGTTTATGGATTGGTGGGATCTCGGCTAAAATTGACTTTTCATCGGGCAATGATGCATTTTTACTGTCTTAGATAATGGCTCCTAAAATGTAATAAGTTTTCCCTCCATTCACATTTTTCTCCAACTTTCTCTTTTCACATAACGACCTTTTTTTCTCCTTCTTCTTGTGCCTTGTGTTACATCCATTAAGAAACCAATTTCAGCCATCATTTCCAAAAGTGCCAACTTTTTTTCAGGTATAAGTGCCACAGCTAGCGTCTTGTCTATAATTGCAGCCTAATTAAATCCCATCATCTCATGAGCGTCGTTTGGGAGGCCATTCCAAATTTCATCAAGGAAAGTTATAATCATGACATTGTAGGGATTTTCCAATGCAATTAGCGCCACACATGCCGTGCAAAAATCAATACGGGAAAAGTGAGGCTTTTTCCAGCATCTCATTAATTGATCGGTTGGATGCTGGTCGCCACTTTTCTTCATATTTTCATGTATTTTCTCGTCCTCAGGAACATAAACCTGATAATATTCGAGGGATATTACAAATGCTTTCCAGCCAAGCAAGTCTTTAGGGATGTCTGAGTGATAAAACACAGTTATTGACTGTATAAAGCCATCAAATGATAGCTTTCGCTTTTGTATTCAAGTACAAAGGGCCTCCTTTCCATGGACAAGCTTTAAAAGGAGGTGGGTGTATTTCTCACCTTATTATATCACAAAAAAACAAAAAAAAAGCAGACAACTTTCCAATAGCATCTACCTACACCCCACCTGCAAACACGATTTGCTCTTGCAACTTGTCCGCCACTTTGTCATCTGTGACCTGCTCCATCTGACTCACTGAGAGATTTGTCATGTGCCTAATTTAGATATTCTATATTCTGGGTTTCCGGACCCACGGGGAAGGACATAATTGAATAGGCTGTGTCAAAGCCTCCCCCCCCACTCCACAAAAAAAAAAAAAAACCTCCTAGGGACGGGCTAACGTTAATTATCTCCCATTGCAATATGGCCTAGTTTTATAATTACTGGTCCTGCCAAATATATGACTACATATTAAACCCCCTCACCAGACGGTTATTAATTTAGCATGTGTGATCTGCAGACATGTGCTGAAGGATTTGCTTTCTTACCTTATTTACAGACCGGATAACAATGTTTGTGCATGAGGGCTTGATTGAATCGCGTGTCACAATCCCAGGCTGTTAGTTAAAAATCTAAGACAGGCTGTTCATTAGCTAGTACGTATCTTATCAACATGAGTGTCCTCATTTCGGCATCAAAGCGAGCTTGGTGGATTTAACATATTGAGATAAGTTTACTTGTCAGAAGGAGTCAGACTGTGAAACCAGTTGTTTCATGTCTCCTGTGACAGTGAGAGGAGATTATAAAGTCTGAAACAAGACTCAAGAGTCTTGCAGCCTATTTGTGAGGCTGTACCTAGACACATTGGTGCTTTGAGCTTGATGGAAAAAGCATGCTAACAGACAGGCAGGTGAATGAATTGCTCACCATTTTAGCCAAAATGTGAACATGATAACTGCTTTTAAACTCAACATAGAAATTGGGGTGATAAGTGTGTATATATTCCTTTTTAATCTGTCTCTTATAAGTCCTTCAGTTTTGTAAACTGTGTGATTAAAAACCCTGAGAAAAGTTGTTATTTTAGCCTTTATTTTACAGCGAAGGCAACACTAAGCCTTATCAAACCTGGAACAGCATTTGATAAATGCAGTAGCTTTGTCCTATTTCTGTGATACGAGGGTTTTATTAACTTGGAAGCCATGATGGTCACAGGGGATCAAATTATTATTTTTTGTCTGAAACTGGACTTGGATAGGTTTGGCCCATGTCCAAAACTGATTTTAAACAAACAAACAAACCCTTTTTTTTTTTCCACATGGACGCCATTGTAGCATTTAAGACCTTTTTTTGTGTAAAAAAAAAAAAAGGCTGCAAGTGAAGTTGGCATTTAACATATGGGATTAGAACTTTTAATTAAATATTCAGAAGATAGATAAATTATTCTGTATCTCATCATCTTGGAGAGCCTGGGGTAAAACAGACATGGTGTAATGCCATAGCTAGACACGCTACTCATAAGCTTCTATTCTTACAAGCGCTTACAGAGCTTTTGTACATTATTTAGCTTTGTGAAAATTATCCACAAAAACAATTGTTTTCCATGCATGGCCTTGTAAACCTAATAAACATTGGAGCAGGTAATGGCAAGAAATTAATTTCCTTGACATTTAAAAGGGAGACACGTATTATTGTTGGGTTTTGCAAACAATTAGCTAAGGTTTTAGCTATATGCCAACATAATGATAGATTGGTAGCTTCCATTTTCCTCAAGGTTATAGTTGCTTTTGAGTCATTTATCAACTGTCTGTCATGTTTACACACTCAAGACCCATGAAAACCAATGCAACCATCACGTTCAGTCATCAAAATGGTTTATATTATTCGCTGTAATAACTCATGTTTAGCATGAGTGTCACTTATTGCTCTAAAGTGCAAGCATGGAAATTATTTGTGGCGCACCCTTCCATCTGTGTCAATAAGATTGCGACAGTATTTTGTGTGTGCATGATGGTTAGCGTTTATATCCATTTGCTTGGGACCAAGCTGTTGAAAATGTAAAATAACAAAGTCAGGATACTGAAGAACATTTTCCCCCAAATGACCCCAAACCGTTTTTACTGGTTGGGTTCTATATTCGTTACTTTAGCTGTATTGGTATGTAACAAACAAACTGCATCCTTTGTGAAAATCAGCAATGTACAATCCCTTTTAGATAATACAAGTCTAAGTTGCTACCTTTTAGGATGCTTAATATTGAAGCATGCACAGAGTTTATTTTCGAGAAATTTATTTCCATGAAATTCAAAGGTAGAAGCGGATACTCCTTGGCTTTTACAAACAATTAGCTATGATGTCGGCTTTGTAACAACAAATCCTTTGGTAGCTGTCATTTTCCCGAGGCAACAGATAATCTTTGCTGATTGAGTTGTGTTTACCCACCATTGGAGATGTTTGCACACTTGAAACCCATTAGAAACATTTGAATAATTGTAGTTAGCAATCAAAATGGGTGAATAACACGCATCATTATGTTGCTGCATGTCTACATGTTTAGCAAAAGTGGCACTTATCAACGTCCTGCGCAAGCAAGAAAATAATTGGTGGCACTTCTTACCATCTGTCTCAAAGGGATCCATGTCATTATTTCTTCCGTGTGCATGATCTCTGGCCTTTGAACCCATTAGTGTGTGGGATCAAGGAAGGATTTGGGAAACCATTTATTTCAATTGCTTCCATGTTGTTTTTGTGAACTGGGTTCTACACATGATGTTTGATATGGTATAGCTTTAATGAAATCCACCAAAAAAGCTACTAGCATTGAGAAAATGAACACTGTAACAACCATTTTAACATAATATAGCATGAAGTTGTAACCTTGTTCACAGCACAATCAAATCTTACATCTAAGATACAAGGTATGACCATAGACTGTACTTGTACTTACAGACTGTATGTATCATATTATTTACGGTCTTTAGGTATAATCAGTTGCCACACCAGGCTTTCATATGCCAGTGCCTGCCTAAAGTAGCTTCTCCTTGCCTTTTCCTCCTTCCTCCTTAAAAGCTCATACTCATAGAACTTGAGTTACATCCAGTAACTTCGAGTTTCCCTGAGCGATAATGAAAAAGTGTAAAATAAACTACAACTGGGTTTTTTAAGTGGAAGAAGTTAACTCAGTTAAAATCTCAAATTTCTAAGCTTAATTCCAATGTATAATTTGCAGGGTTTTGTCAGTCTTCAAGTTAAAGGGCTCTAGGTCAATTTCCAAAATCCATGCTATTGGTGTGTGAACTGATCCTGATAAGGAAGTTGGAACCTTTCATGGAAGCCTCCCCCACTGGTGTAATAATACGTTTGAGTTGGATGAATTGCCTATCGTATAAAGCGCTCGAAGAAGTCGTAATAGAATGGATCTATAAAAGGGTAGACCATTTACCATTCATAGGCTCCTTCATTCCCTCCAGTGTAGTCCCACGACACATGCCTTACATAGTAAGGCCACATTATAATCAGTTAACCCTAAGCCTAAAGTTAACTGCACTTATCCCCAAAGCGATGATCTATATCAAGCAGAGCCTTTTCACCTCTATTAGCATAAACACTCACTAAATGAAAGTAAAGAGAAAAGTCCTCGTTATGCCCTACTTTTGTCAAATCAGTGAGTGTTGAATTCTGTAGAAAGTGAAAATGTTTTTTGTCGTATTGATCCAAAGGAGAAAACTTCTGCCTTTAGCCTTTTTACCTACAGCCTTTAGCTACAAAAGGGCCCACTGTCATGGAAGTGAATCAGCAGGACTTCAAAGAGGTCAGAAATGAATCATCTGAGTTCAGTTTTGTGAGGTTTGAGAGAACAGAGAATACCTTGTAACATTACGTATTATGTACTCACCTAGATATTTCAGAGGGCTATGATTAATCGGCCGGCCGATAATATCAGCCGATATTGGCTTATCCAGTGACTATCTGTATCGACCAATTTTATCTCAGATATGAGCTAATTTCACTAGATTTATTCACCAGTCAAAAAGTAATTCATTTTAGTATCATTGTATTACACTAAAAGTTATTTTTCACCAGCAGAGGGCGCTATATGGATTACAACAATCATATCACTCTCCAGAATGTTGAGCCGAGATGCAAGTACATGCGCAGTTACTTTCCAGTTGAGTGACCATCTTGTCTTTGTTATATATCTTTTCCAAAAGTGTTTGATCTGCATTAAAGGGATCAAATGTGTACATCCAACTATCTCTTCAGATTGAACATAAATCAAAGAAAGATATCGGCAGATATATTCTTATTAGATTTTTCTCTCTCCACAATATCGGTATCGGTATCTGCCCCAAAACTCCTGTATCGATCAGGTCATAGTCTGTAGTTCTAGCTGACAGTTCTTGCCTTTAAGTGCCAAGGTGTCTGACAGTCCAGCGTTGCTTTCCATCAAACATCAGAGCATTTGTTCTGTTTTGCAGCTTGTAAATGGACAGTAAATCTTAAGTTGTTGCTGCTTCCCTCGCCTCATCTTGATTCCTGTCACTTCTGCCTCGAGGTGAAACACTCATCGGATCATTTGTCAACTCTGAGTGCCTTTATGTGTGGTTGTCACCAACAGCATATGGTGCTGTAATTGGTAACAAACTTTTTTTCTAATTCTGTCTCTCTAATTCTGGCAAAAGATCTTCTTTTTTTTTTCCTGGGGCAAGAAGGTTTTCAGAACTTTGATCGAGAGCATTTCAGTTAACTCAATCTCCCACAAGAAACTATGAGAAAAGGAGAGAATTTGTAGGAAAAAACATATTTTTTTAAGGCTAGATGAAGCTCAGGTATTAAAATGAATTAAGACCAACAGTGAAGAAAATGTTGGCCTCCATGTTACTAGAACAAGTTAAAACGCTGCCCCTTTAACATTTCGGCAATAATCAGTTTATTTCCTCGTTCATTCACTTCTAAGGATTCTTTCATTGAGATCAACTATGCACCTTCTGTTTCAGCTGAGGAGCACCTGTTTGTTTATTCCCAGTAAATCTGAGTTTCACTCATATAGCCTGTATAAATCATGGATATAGTCTCTATGATGTCACCGATTGATTACTGTAGAGGAGTTTTTAAGCCCATCGATGGCGGCCACCATATTGGAAATGCCATCTGGAGGTTGCTGTTCGGTTTGACTATAAATAATAAGTCACACATGGCCTCCTACAGAGGTATTATCTAGATAGATAGACCAGGGAAGTAAAACTTCATCAATGGCGGTCACCATATTGGAAATGCCGTCTCAAACTAACTTTCTGTCAGATAGTAACGGGCAAAGAGATAGATCTGAGGCAGCCTTAAGCTTCTAACAAACAGCTTCAATGTGCCTGTCAATCAGATACAACACCAGTTTTGCATTGTCATTGTGTGGCATTCACCTCAATTTGCTTTTGACTATCTTTGTAATCTTATTTTTCATGAATCTGGTCTGAATATATCCTGACTAAAAATGCTTGTAAGCTGAGTAACAATGGGTAAGTGTGGGTATAAGGCTTCCTCCGACAGATATTTCAGGTGTGTAAAACCTGTGCTCATGTTTCCATGCCATTTGCCAAGCCAAATGCATGCTGGGATGGGCTCAAGTACTGACCCATAAGAACGAATATCCATCTATTCCTTAAGAGTTTGCCATTTTACTTCCTGTGAGGTTTATTGTAGGGAAATGTATAACCCTGATTTGATGTTACAATGGAAGCCCTCCATGCAATGTGCCTTTGAGTAAAACATCGTGGAATCATTGTGTTCTTTGTTCATTTCCTGGCGTTAATGCCTCCCATGTAGGACGGCTTAAGCCTTAGTTATAATGAGAAGCATGATATAAAGGCAAACCATGCCTCTGTTGGTTGACAAGTGTGTCCTGGCAGAGCCGTTCTCCATGTGTTCATGTATAATTAGTCCTTGCCAACATCTCACTGTGTAAAAAAGCATGTTTTCATTATGGGACCATATGCTCGTATGTCCATCTTTATACCCGCCTGTCTATGTGGTTACATTGATGTGAAATGATTCTTCTTTCAAACAACATATAATGCTCCTGGCGTTTCAGGCGCTGTCACAGGATTAGCTCAAATCTGTCTGTGAGTTCTTAAACTTACCCTGGGTAGTGATTTGGTAGAACTCCAAACATTGGGCTTAACCCACACTGATTTGACTTCAGAACAGACAATGTGCTTGAACAGGAGATCACTGGAAAAATCCACCAATTTGAGAGTAGATGCATACGTCAACGATCTTTGTGAGCAGTTTGTTGGGAGGAAATGTAAATACCAATGGTCACAGGTATAGGTAAGTGAGGCAGCAATTGGTTTTTCATGTAAGAAAGATTGAAGACCATTGGACGTGTCATTGAAACGTTATCACCCCTTCACCATGCATACAGTAAAATCTCTTTCTTGTGCATTTCCCTTTCATTTCCCTTGCTTCTTCTTTAATTTGACTTCAGTTGGCATTGACAACATTTCTGCCACCCCCAGTTTCCATTCATTTAAAGGCATCCATAAAAACCCCAAATCATTACACCACAAGATTTCTCCAGAATTAGTTTTGAGGAACGGAGGTTCTTTTGGGATTAATTATCAGAACAAAAATTGCAGAGTAGAAAGACGCCAACAACGGATCAGCTCACCTCTGAGCAGTAGTGGGGCGGTCTCTGAGGTGGTTCATGAGCACTCTTGTGTAGGCGATGTTAAAGTAGAAAGGACGGGAAAGAAAAAGTGGAAAACACCAACACAGCCAAGTGTCAGCCCAGTGGTCTTCATCAGGGCGTTTAGACTTTTTTACACAATTGTTTTTGCCAAGCACACATTCACCCAATGGAAAGGCAGGTGACTGCTTGGGGCCCCAGGCCAGTAAGGGCCCCCCGAGGGCTGACAAACTTTAAACCAAAGCAGTTGCACAAACTTTGCAATGACAGTCAGAAACCTCTCTAAAGGGGGCCCAATAAGACAATTCTCACTCATGGAATAGTAAATGACTGAATGCCCTAGTTTAGCCCTAAATATGGGGAAGACTTGAATGACATAACTAATGCAAAATGTTGAACGTTGGAAACAAATTTTCCAAACAAAATGTTTGTTTTTTTGTTGGTGTCAGATTAATTCTAAAATAATGGCGATGAGTGCTGATTGGAGGGGGCCCCTGTTTTCGCCTTAGGTCCAAATGGACTCCACAATCACCACTGGGCCATTTACCTCACAGTTTCAAATGCAAGAAAAAAAACCTGGCATATGAATATATACTGACTTGACTGAGAAGCACTGTCACAGTGAAATTGACTTCTTTCATGATGAATCGTGTTTCCGAAAGCGAATACAATGGAAGAAAACGGCATGCAAGCGTTTGATTGTGCGCTTTCATCGACTTGTGTATTTCATCATGTAGCGGTGTCAAAGGTGCTGAAACCCTTACAGTCTATTTCATCATGCATGAATGTCACAACAATAGCATCACATTTTGTACATGTGTAACATTCAAAACCGGCTCCTGAGCCAAAATTCATTTGAAGAATCAAGTCAGTCCAAATTGACTTTTTAAATATTTTAAAGAGGGAGGGGGAGGGAAGGTCCCAGAATCATTCATCATGTGTTTGACAGGCTGTAATAAGGTATAACACTCACGCCCAGCTTTTCAAGTTTCATGTACGTTTGCTTTGCCATTCATGCACTCTGACTTGGCACCCCTTTGCTCGCTTTCCTCATTGTACTCATGGACTCTGTATATTATCATTATGTCTCAGCCCTGTTCTCCTCAAGGCTATACAAAGCCTTTTTTTTTTTTTTACTACTCCCAGATCATTCATTTTTCATTGGCCGCGGCTTGTTAATTAAAATGCTGAATGGCACACTTTAGGTTGCAAACACAAATTTTTTTGTTCCTTGACCTTTTCTTTCAGCCAATATGTGGTGCCGCCGAAGTATGACGCCTTGATGAATGGATAATGTACTATCCCGGCTGACAGGCCTCTTTGGGAAAATTAATGAGAACATAGTGAGTAAGAAAGAGGATTGTTGTGAGAAGGGGGGAGTTCCTTTTTCTGTTTTGTTCTGTTTTGTTTTAAGACGTGAATTACCCTTCTTTGATTATTTTGGTATTGTACCTCAGAAATGGTTAATGGATGTAATGTAGCTATTTGTCATGTGGACACTTGAAATACTGAGGGGATGAAAGGAATGGTGAAACAAAAGGGGTGAGCAGAGGCCAGTTGAATGAGAAGAGATGGAGAAGGTTGTCAGAGCAATGCAGACACAGTGATAGCCATCGCAGATGTCATCCGTCTTCCCTTCATTAGCGCTAATGTGTGTAGCATCCTGTTTGTTTTGTAGAATGTGAAATCAAATGTGCAAATTGGGAAAACGAATGGCACCCAGGAAAATGTTTATTGCGCATTTTGAAGCAGGGAGGTGAAATTCAAACAGCAGGCAACTCCAAAAATTGCAACATTTGTGCCGTTTAAAAAAACGGATTCCACTGAATTACAAGTGAATTCACTTATTAATTAACGTGTTCTTCCATTCTGCCAGAGAATGGCACTGAAAATGAGAGGATAAAATGGATAAAGTCTATTATCTGCTGTAAATTAGTCAAGCCTTCTTGACTATCTCATGAGTCATTACTGGAAAGGTGAAATTGATTCTCCAGTAGATTAACACGTCTCCATGAAATGTAATAAATGGTCCTTAGCCTCGCTGATGACCACATGTGTGGCAGATGAAGATTTCCCTTTGAAAGGCCCAGCGGAAACACGGTGTAAGTATCATCTTGCGGCACTGATGTGCCATGCTGGATGAAGCTCAAAGTGAGAACTCAAATGAAGGCTTGTTAATGGATGCTCCTGGTGACTACATAATTACTGTCTCCATTTGGTGAAATGGACACACACAGGAGTTGGTTTTTTTTCGAGGGGAATATTCTGAGCACTTAGGGACCAAATCCGAAACCAGTGTTTTTCAAAGTGGTGGTCGTAAACCCCTGAAGGGTTGTCTGGGTTTACCTGGGACGTCACTATAATTTTGAGGGAAGAGGGGAGATAATGAAACTAGAATAAATATCAATTTAGTAAAATCAATATACCCTGACATTTTCTAGAATCATCCCGACTGTATGTGTTGAAAATACTTTCATAGAGCAAGTTCTTTACAGACCTGTGGTCCAGTCCAACATGAGCGTTATATGGGGAAGTGAACTTCCAGTAAATGGTTATTTAAAGTAAAGGTACACGTGTTTGGAAGTGCATCTCACAAGATGACCGCGCCCCGCTCCCAAAGTTACATAGTGCAGTAAACAAGCGATCGGGTGCTCTGTGGACACGGGAGAGACGGCATGCTCCCTGTTCAACAATGATGTACTGTTAGATCAACCTTTGAAACGACTATTTTGAGATGAAAAAGTTACATATTGTTCCTTTAACCTTCAGATTCTCAGTAAATTGGCTTTTTTTGGACTGATTAAAAGTTTCATTACTTTAATTCCTGAATCCTCACCTCTGCAAAATCCCACATTTTTCCGATCAGAGTTCGATCATTACGGCTCCAAATTTTGAACAACCCATACTGAAAGTTTGAGCTATATCTGTAAACCAACAAGCTACTTTTTTTCCCTGTTATCCAATATCGGATCAGAATAATTGAATAGTTGGCCTACGTTGAGAAATGGAACACATTTCCTCTGGAAATCCAAAGCAAAAACCAACTTGTAGCATGTTTCCTCAATGAAATCAACCTTTACACATAGTTTCAAGAATTGTCATCTCTTGGTGGAAGGTCTTATGTGTGAGGTGTACTGTCTAGACTTAATCCTATTCTTAGCAAACAAGAGCAACGGGAGAGAATTACAATTATAGTCATATTGTGCAACAAAAAACATAAATGTCTGCAGTGCTAATGCAGGATCAATACACTCTGGTAAAGTGTTATACAAGCCATTACCGTGCACTATTTAAAACCTGTCTGGCTGTGACAGCGCCTGAGGAGTCTGCTTAAGTTCATCAAACAATCAGCGGACGCTTTAGGCTGTCTGCTGCTATGATGATGTTCCTACTTCCAAGCACCGACAGCTGAGATCTAAGCTAATCAGATCCTACATGTTTTCTCTGACCCAACATCAACACATCTACTCTCAGAAAACACTTGATTGATTCCACCGCAGTTTGGCCTTGGAAACGGATAATTGTCCGTTTTAGTGTTCCGGGAACACCGAGAAGGCCGACCCCAAAAGGCGTGGAGCGTTTGAACATTAATGATCATTAGCTTTAGTCCGTCCGATGCTTTGTCATGCAGCCTCGTCTTTTGCTTCAGACAGAACAGGAAGCGCTAATTGGTTTAACAATTTGGAGTGTCAGCTCCAAATAGTAGCTGCCACAGATAACATTGCTCTAAGCGCTTAGCTTCAACTTGTCAGTTCTGCTCTTGCCCACATCATTAAAGTTTATTTACTTATCTGTTCTAAAAAGAAAGTCTTGTCTCTTCACCGATCCATCAATTCTGTATTCTAAACATTTATACTGCGGTCTGGATGAATACAAAATTCCCTTTGGCTGCAGGGTGTCAGTAAATTCATGACAATGAATACTTTTGAAGGAGTTCCCATAAAACTTTTATGAATTAATGTGCTGCATATTAACTCCTTGCTAAGCTCCAAGTCTCCATTTACAATGTATTCAAATCGTGAACAAGCTAACATTTACCAGCGGACCTGATCTTATCCTAATCTCCCAGGGTAAACCAAGAATGCTAAAGCAATTGAGGGCAAAACAAAGGCTTTTAGGCATGACAATTAAATACCAGATTGGTGGAGGCAAAGCTTTGCCATTAGTGACTGAATTGGAGCATCATTGGTTACAGGTTGCATCATAAAGAAGAAAATCATGTTTAAATGGACTGACTTGTTGTGAGAATGGGCTGTGATTGGTTTGTGAGTGATTGGAACCAATGGTTCAATCAGCAGGCTGTCAGCTGATTACAGTTTGGACCTACTAACTACTTTGAACCTTTAGTTTACATCAACCTGACTCATTGTCATTGACTTTGAATCATGCTAGCATACTGGCTAGCGTTCTGGCTTGCATCATAACTGAGGTGCCTTTAAAGCTTGGAAATATAACCCATTGACAAGGTTTTTTTTTAATCTGTGTTATATTTACAGGGGGAGTGTTTCCCATGGACTTTTTGAGGTGTGAGTTTAACCCTCAGTCACTGCCAGGGTAACATATGTCCCAATGCAATGAAAAATGTGTATTTTCAGTTTGTTTTTAACAGAACAACTACAACCTGACAACATAGGGTTCATCTGGCTGCTTAATTGGAACTGTCCAAGGCATAGCTTGCTAGAAAAACTAGAGACCGTCATTTTGATACTGATAGTAAGTCACAGTTGAGTGGGAGAACCAATGATGTTAAAGTTCTCATTGATTATATACTGTTGTAGCACTAGGGGCGGTAGGATTATGCTCAGGAACCCATCCGTCCTTGAGGCCCAATGTCACCCTGCCCCAAAATACCTGAATCTTTAAGTGATTTAAAACTTTTTTTAATGGTCTAAATCCATAATTCAGTCAATCATAGCTTCCCATTTCTGATCTCTTTACACTTGAAAATGATACTACCATATTCATGGATTTTTTCAATTACTATTCCAAGGATGACCATGGGAAAATAAGTGGGATGATGCCCTTCAAGCCGTTTGTTGCAATGTTCCAGCATTCCAAGGGTCCAATTATTCCTGATAATAGACATCCCATAGTGCCTTATCCCTTATTTAAGATCTACATTTTCAATTACTTGGGAAAACAATATTGTGCTTGATTTAATTCCTTTTCTTCCTTACTGTAAAGTCAGAACAAAACAACGCTCAAATCTCCCCTTGCAGGTAATTGTATTTGACAGCAAACAAACAGATTCATTTAAAATCTCCATTACGTGGGAGACAAGTGTTGTCGTGTGTGCAGTATCAATCATATTGTGTTGTCTGCTGCTGTGTGTGTGTTCTTTAAAAGACCATCAGCGTTCCTGGAGAACAATGGAGTTGTTTTTGACTTTGCCTCCTTGGAGGCCGTCTTTGGAATTTGAAAGATCACTTGTTTGTTGTAAAAAGACAAAAAGCATTGAGGAGTAGAAATTAAAGAGCACAACTCGAGTGCACGGGAGCTGTGAGGTATTGATTTACCATTATGGCCCGGTTGACCCTCATGCAGCCTGTAGATTACATTTATGCTATTAATGATGAGCCATTTTGATGGTGGTCTGTTATCACTGGGACTATTTTTTCTTAAAGAGGACATATTATCCCCCTTTTCCACCTTTTCAAACAGTCCCCTGTGGTCTAAATGAAACATCTGTGCTTTGGTCAAAATATAACATGAATCAAGCACCAGAGGAGGTTTGTGACCCTGTATAAACCAGCTCTCTCAGAACGCCCCCCCCCCCCCCCCCAAGTTTTCCCAGTCTGCATCAATCGTCTGTAGCAAGATTAAAAATGGCAGACCTGCACAAAATTTTTGTTCTAGGCTGGGGGTGGAGTGATTTGCTTGAAGTTTGAAGATATATCAAAGGGTTACTTCTCCTACAATTACATTTAAAGAAATAAATGCACTTATTCACTTAATAACCTTGATCATTTGGATTAAAAAAAGTGAAATGGTGAAAAGTCCAAATGGTGAATGGCAAATGTAGTAGGAGGCCTGTTACTCAATAAGATCATATTTCCCCCATCATATTCTTCTCATTGTCTTACTTGTTGGTTTTCCAGTCAATAAATCACTTTTTTATCTTAAGTTAGCAACCGACAATGAATAACCCCCTCCCCTTTTATACAATGTTTAAACTTAAGTAAACTTGGAAGAATAGCATTTCAGACCATGTAGGGTGAGTCAGACTCACTGGGGTTCTGTTAAGAGCCTCATCCTTTCTTTGAAGTCAGCTTGTTAGAAGTTGGTTTCGCTGCAAGGCCCAATGTTAATTATCCCTCGACATAACAGCAACTCATTTATCCACTGCTTCCTTTGTAGTAACAATTTCCAAATTAGGTTCAGTAGGAAACGTAACATTGTGTGGGTTTTTAAATGTATCAATATAATGAAGAGATGTGTACAATACGTATGGAAATGGTTCATAACCATTTTTGATGGCAACACCCAATTTTTCATTTTGAAGAATTGCGTCAAGTGGTGTTCTCTCGATATATAAAATACGTTGTTTTTTATTGTTTTATGACACAAATTCCAAGCGGATGTTAATATATAAGGATGTCCAACAGTACATTTTATAAATTGTGAAAATCATTGCATTTCAATAGTTGATCATGATTAATCACGGTTTTTTTTTATTGCATGGTTGAAGAAGCGTTTGGATATTACAATTGACTCGTCAACTCAGCCGTCTGGGACGTTTTTAAAAGTGAAATGAGCCGTTCAAAAGTGCAGTGGGGTCGATTATCTTCTTGTGACTACAGTGCATACAGTCAATGATCCCAAAAGATGCTGTGGTGGCCTATCTACGGTGCGCCTAAAGGGACAAAACTACTCAATTGGCGACAACTGGGTGGCCCCAACAACAACCAGGTCAGCATACATGGATCCAATTCATAAAAAAACCCAGATTCATCAGCATAACGGTAAACAGTGTAAGAAACTAGCTTCAGCATTAGCCACCCTACTTCATTTCTATCTTTGTCGGGATTTGCACATGTGCTGTACTGATCGGAATGGATTGGCAACTTTTTATCAGCACTGTTTTACATGTAGCTCTGTAGAATATGCCGTTTAAAAGTCCTGTTTTGTGTAAGTGAGAGTGTCAGGGAAACTACATTTACAAGATGGTTGTGTGAGATTGTTGGTTCCCAATTTATTTTTCTGTTTGTAATTTATTTTTTGTTCATCTCTGGCCCGTCAGCCAACACCCCCCTGTAGTCACACATTGTGAATCATGCGGTCTGAGGGGTTTAACAATAAAGGAAAAATGAGAAACTCTCCTAAAGGGAGGGGGGTTGTGTGTTTGGGCATGTGCTCATGTGCATCAGTGTGTTTCCATTTATGGGGTCAGCCTGCTGCATCGTCCGTCTTCTTCTTGTTCTTTCCCCTGAGACGCCGTTTTGGGCTTTTCACTCCGCTTTTCCTCCTCCTATCTTTTTTTTTTTTATGTAGGACACTGCTGCTTGCTTGATGTTTGAATTAGGATGGAGGGGGGGATGCTTTAAGACGCCGCTGTGCCTTCTGTTTTTTTGTGGAGGAGCCGAGATATGATTCAAAGCCCTGACAATCGGATGCTGAGAAGAAGAACAACAACTATTTTGGGCTCACCAAACACAGGATGTTCCGAGTGAAGATGGTTACATGTTCTGCTTTTTTTTATTTCTTGTTGGGAGAAACGCGTGGAGGAGTGAAAACATGGGAGTAAAAATGTTGAAATCTTGAACTTGCACTTTTGACCTGACGTGATGTAATGTGATGTGAGAATGAACACAATAGCGCTGCTGCTCTAGGCAGCCTCAACCTGTGAACTTTACGCTAACAATATTGCTTAATAAATGAAGAATGTGTGAAATGTTACTCATTTATACAGCAGAAATCTATATATCCTCTGTAAATGTCTCTCTGAGTCATGACTGACTACATTGAGTGAGAAGCTCGAGTCCCGCTGGCTGTATTGTTGTTGTAGCTGTGTTTTCATCATGCTAAATTGGACGGGACGGCAGGCTCCTCCCCTTACGCACAAAAGCTGTTAAATAATGAAAACAATACTAACATACTCACTGCTTATTGGGATGTCACGTAAGAGTTTTTAGACTGCCGCCATTTTGTTTCAATTTACGTTCAATGTGAAGCTACGAGCTAACGAACGTCTGCTAACTTTAGCCTGCTAGCACAACAACCCTTGCGCTTCTTGTCAATAAAGGACAGACAAGATAATGAACATTTTGGGGTTTTTTTATGTAAAAAACTGAACTTCTTAACTAGTAGGATACTATACAATATGATAGGATACAAGATTTGACTGCAAGAACCAACTGCTAAAATGCTAACGCCATTTGCGAGCCCTTAGCTAGCTATAACATTAAAACCCAACTTTTAAAGGATCATTTGTGCTGTACGTCTACCCACCTGTTAATCATATATTTAAAAACCTTATATCCAGTCAGTTGTGGACTAAAAAGACAAAGTAATTCAAAAGAAATCAATGGAGAGGGACAAATTCCATTTTCCTCCCGTGTGTGGGCAGGACTTACTTGTGCCCTTTCTTTGTAATGCAACAGTCCTTCCATTTGATAAGGTAATCTTACACGGTGTCTCCACAGGCTGTGTACTGTAAGCAGCACGTTTTGGAAGAGCAGCGGCGGCTTACTTCTCCATCTGTGTCTACATGGGATGCAATCATTCCCAGTTTTGAGTGTGGTTAAAACCGGCATTTGGCAGTACTTAAACCCTCATGCACTTACACTGTAGTTACATGCTTCCACACAGAGGAAATAGGCTTTACAATTGAGGCCAGTGTTTCATGCCTATGAGTGCAATACACCTAACGAGGCAACAGATTTATTTATTGTTGTTTTTGAATGTTGATATTGACTTTTTTTTAGAAGGCTAGTAAAAGTGCAATTCAGTTTTAGATTACAGCTGGATTATGAATGATAACAGGGGTGTGTCCAGAGCGGTGTTAGGCGTAGCATCCCCCCCCCCTCCCCCCTTTGGAATCTTATTGGCCAACCAAGGTGCCACCCCAAAATCCTTGACTATTATTGGTAATTTGCCTTACCAGAGGTGGGACTTATGTTGCAATCCACCATTCAGGATGTGTTGCAACAGGCAGCTTTTAGTTTTAGATGTTTGTTTACAATTTTTAAAAGAGACTAAATTGTGACTTTAAGGATGAAGCTTGATGTCTATGTTGCCATTCTCCCGTGTTACTTAAAAGTCAATTTGATTAGTGCAGACAGACGGGGTAAATAAATGCTCTTAATTCACAAACGTGAGGCCACCACTGCGCAAGTCATCGCCCAGTTGGGGCCCTGACCAAAAAGCCTGAACACGCCCCTGCAAGATAGACACCAGAAATTGCCATGGAAATTTGGTGGAAATGGTGCAGAATAAAGAGTGATGAAGAAATTGTGTAGCAGTGAATGACCAGAGGAAGGTTAAAAAAAAGTGGAAGATGTTGGTGGAAAATGAACGGGAAAACATTAAAGCGTCGTAAGAAGATGAGTGGTAATAAGAACGAGGATAAGCGGATAAACACATATCATCCTGGGGTTTAGTGTAGAGGCAGTAAACTTGCTATCACAGTGTCAAGAAAAGAGTTAAGCGAAAGTTCTGCTTGTTACGAAACAAAAGTGATTAATCTCTACGCTTTAAATAATAAGAGGCTATTTTTATGGTGACTAAGCATTTCACAGTGCGAAGCATTGGTCATGGCCAGCTGGTAGATTTTTGAACTACTTTGGGAATTAGCTGCTGCTACAATTGGCAAGAAAGTGGATTAACATTTTAAGATTTTAAGCCCAACTCCCCCTCTCCACTGCTTTTCATCTGAGACAAAAAAAAACAACATTTCCGTCAACTCGTAAAAAATTCAAATGGCATTAATGATGCACTATTTTTGTCAGGGGTAGAAAACAGAATAATTACATAAGAGATGTGAATGCAACGTGCCTGAATCAATCATCAACAGAGATGTGAGCAGCATACAGACGTGTCTTGCGTCATAAATTATGAGGATTACTTTAACATTTTGTCCTTTGTTGTTCACCATTTGGGCTCCGAGGAAACACAAAGTGAAGGTCTTTTTACAATGCATCATTCATGTTCATTAGTGACACCATTAACGTCCATGTCATCTTTTTCCATTGGCTCACCAGGCTGGAACTGCGTCAGATTATTTTCTCTAAAGATCTGCCCTCAGTGAAATATGACCTTCATGACGACACAGAGAGCATGATGAGTAACGCCTTTTGGAGGTACATGTGCACACACAAGTCCCAAATGACCACTTCTTGTGTAGTTGTAGGGTAAATGAATAGCTGATAATGATGTAGGAGACACTACATCAGCTTATGAGCTGGTTTTGGAAAACACTTTGTCCATTTGTGAAGCGGTGACACAGAGAACAGTCAAGATATTCAAGCAAATTGATACTTTAGGGCTTTGGTAAAAAAATACATTTCTGGTACGCATTTTTTTTTTTTTTTGGGGGGGGGGGGGTAAATTGAGTAAATTGAAAATCTTTGATTCTTTATGTTTAAAGAATCTTCCATCGATTCTCCATTTGTAACCAGGTCTTGACATTTATTTGGATAATGTAGCACAGTCAATCCCAAAATTAAGGAATTTGGCAGCCAACTCTGAAATCCCAAAAATGTGGGGTTCACACAAACCAACATTGCATTATTTCCCAAATGAACCTTTGGCAATGCAGTGCTGATAAACCATTTCTTTTAAGGCCCATTTCTTGTACTTTCTTGGCCCAAAAGAGGGCCATGTCCCATACTTTGGGAATCTCTGATCTTGATGTTAATGCAAAGTGTCAATCATTGACAACATTTCTTCATCTCCTACCTTTGTAGGAAAGTTGTAACAAAATATTCCCACCAATGGGCACTAACAAATTGAATTCGGGCAGTAAAGATTGGATGATGGAGCCAAAGCTTTGATGTCCCGTTGGCACAGTCTACAGCGGAACAGCTTACTTTGTCAGTTTGAAGTAGATACTGACAGAAACAATGTTTGAAAATGTTATATTTTCATGTTATAGTTGGACCTATCATCCATCTGTTAACATGGAGGGGGGGGTGCAGTTTTTGACCTATCCAAAAACAGTCAGTCGGGGGAGCTCCAAATGTTTCAGCTTCACATTTTGGGGGGCTGTCAAGTGACATCAGGATGATGACTGACTCACAATTTGATTGGCAATTGCAATCCATGGACAAGGACCATGTATAAAGAAAATTAGTTTACAGATTTTCTTGGCCTACATTTACTCTTTTTCAGGGAGAAGGAAAAACAAAGGTTATTAATCCCCAAAACATTTCCAGTCACAGAGATTACTACCTTGTGTAAACGAGCTTCACAAAAATTCTCATTTTGCCCTAATTTTCACCCCTGAGTGCTGCGACAAAGTGTTTGAGTTGGGAATAGCCTCAGGGCTTGCCATACAGTAGATGGCCTATAAATTCAAACTCTGTTTTGCTTGCTGCTTAGAATCGTGAAAGTGCTTTTACAAAAAAGTGTTCTGAACTCCTTTTGAATACAGAGTCATCCTCATTAGTATATCATTTCTTTGTCTGTGAATTTTTTGGAATATTGATGGGGGGGAGGGAAGGGGGAGGGTGCCCAATGCACATGGCACATTATTTCTTAATTATCAGAAAGTCTTTATGTCCTTGAAGTTGATATTAATGGGATGGTACATGCTAGCTTTGGCTACATCGACCCATTTACAAATTAGCTGCTAAAACACTGCAAAATCCACCGTAATTAATTCAGTGTGGCATACCTCACATCTGCCCAACACACATAGGAAGTAAATCAAAGTGCTCCATGTCTTCTTCAGACATCTGCTAACTGTAGCTTATAACCACAAACTTTGACGGGATTCTTACACTTAGCATTGTACGAGCATAGCCTGTTAGCACACACTGTCCTTTACTAGCTTAAAGCTCCTGTGAGGAGTTTTTTAGCTGGTCATGAAACTGACTGAAATTAATATTGATGCCTCTCTATGACCTACAGAAGCGAACAAGACCATCATCGACAAGATGGTTTGTCTTTATATTACTATTATGTCAATCTAATCTAATATGTCAGTGTATCACTCACAGTGAGTATTGTCTGTGTATTGCTGATTTTTAGTATGCCACCTACCCTGCGACGGTGGTTTCACACAATAAAAATAACGATACAGAAATGATCAATCTTGCTGCTTATGGTCTCTTTTGCATTATTAGCTCATAAATAGACATCAATGTTAATTTAAGCCATTTTTACAATCATGTTTTAACACCTCATAGGAGCTTTAATTTTCTTTTAATTCACCTCTTATCAAATTGGCAGGAGAAAGACATCCATATGTATTAGTGGGAATCCATTTACTGTACCCACTTCAGCGTTTCACTGTTGAGGCGACCAACACAGACACATTGGGAACCATTGGAAAAAAAAATATGACTGGACTTAGTCTCAGTATTAGCCAAGAATTTCAATGCCAACTGCAAATCAAACAAAATTCAAACCCCTCTTCAGCAGCATGTTGTCCACAGCTAAACATTCACCGGCATGTGTCTTTAAAGGAAGTCTGTAGCCCATTTGAATCAATGTGTCATCAACCAGCATTAGTGTTTAGCTGTAGAGGCTCTTCAGGCTCGAGCAAATGCACCAGAGGTGGAAAAAAAAAAGAATGAAAAGAACTTGAGTCACCGAAAATCCAGTCCAAGGATTTTACAATAGCGCCTTATTTCTCATCTACATTACTACTCAGCTCGAGATGACAGCAAACATGCGAAAATGTCTTACTAAAGTTAAAAGGTTTTGATAAGAAACAGCGTTCGCAAATGTGTGCTTTTAAAAAAAATAAAAACTCTGCGACTGCATGATGTGCTGACCATCGCTGAGTCATCGCTTTTCAAAATGTCAGGGTTGTTGCTCACTGGAGATGACTACACTTATCATTACGTGCAATTGTTGCTATTATATTTTTGTGTTATCATCGCACTTCACCGTTTGGAAATTGGAGCTCCGAGCTTGTGTGTGAACCTGTGTTTGACACTTTCCACAATGCGTGTCTATTAAGCCAGCACTCGGGAGAATGAAAACTCTATTATGAATGATTCCCTTTAGAAATAAGGAACCAGCAGTGTTAGATGCCGTATGAGCTTGGGGGATACTTGAGCTCGTGGAGGCAAGCGTAAAGTGTGTCATGTTATTTGAGGACAGGGTGGAAACATGCTCTGCTACAAGCTCCCAGTACTCCGACATCAATACATTGCTACCTTGGGTTGGCATGTACGACTGAAAATAACATAAAAGCCTTGAAAGATTGGAATTTTGTTGCAAAATAAATATATTTTTTTGCATAATTGCGCATTTTGTTGAATTGCACTGAAAATTGCGCTGTACCTTTTTAGAGGCTTTGACCCATCATGATTATCATCAAACTGCCAGTTACGCTCTTTCTTCTTCATGTGCCAATTTTAGGAGCCATATCGGCGTCTTTCAGGTTTTTTTTTTTTTAGGGTAAATTTTGACCGTCAAAACACATCAGGGAGCCAGCAGTTAATTCATATAGTTGCTTTTTTTTTTTTTTTTTTTTTAATCTTTGAAGAAGTTCAGGGGGAATGAAAAGTTGCTCTGCTGAAACAAGCTAAACATCAAGGTTTCATTGTACTTCATGCACTTTCCCATTGTTAACACCGTCTAAACACTTTGTCATTGAGTTTCCCCAACATGGATGCGAGATGTGTTTTTTCAGGGTTGAAGGGGAGAATATAAGAAGCATAAAAAAAAGCATGAGTTAAGAGAAGAATCCAGGCTTTTGGACAAAAAGAAAACTCCTCGAACTGCCTGCACGCTCAGACACTTACCCACTGGTTCTCTGAGTCCATCCCCCCACCGCCATCCACAGGATGACTTGACTCATGTTGCCATAGAAACAGGAATTACCAAAAGCTCAGTAATATCTGGATGGAGGGTAGAGAAAGAAAGGGAGACAGAGAAAGATGGCTACAAAGCAGAAAGACTGAGTTAATGTTTCTTTTTTTCTTCAATTTGTACATGTGGCATTCTCGTCACAAAGAGGCAACGCTCAAACATCCAATAAGAGTACAAAATCAAGGGACAACACTGTAAGAATGTGGTTTATTTTGCGTTAAATTAACTCTTGAACTAGGGCTAAAGAAAGCGTGCGTCAGACATTGTACAGTCTGCAAAGCCATGTGAGGCAGATTTGATTTAAGGCTATAAATAAGATGACTTGACTCGACATACCCTGCAAACATTTTTTTTTAAAACCTCCAGGCTCCTGTACACTGTGTAATTTTGGTCTTTCTACATGAGATTGGACAATTGAGTGAAATCTTTTGTCAGCAGTTCAAAACCACTGTGAGGCATGTCCACCGACAGGAACCGAAGACAGCCGGAATCGAGGTCCCAACAGTGTCAGACATTTAAAGTGGTACCCCGCTAATTTAGCCTTGCATTTTCTTTAGAGACAGTTTCTCTAATAAAAACTTTAGAAGTCAAGATTGAGACATAAAAGCTAGTATTAGGCATGCTAACTACAGATTTAGCATTTCCAGATAACGCAACTCATAAGAATTAACAATCAGGCCGTTCCTGCTCTTTAAATTTCAAGTGTTACATATTCCAAAGGACGCCGGAGCTTTAAGCCGTAGACCAATTTTAAATTTTGTTTTAAACATGTTCAATATTTACAATCCAATCTCCTGAGACTGGCATATAGAATGGAACGATAGCCAATTAGAAAGTTGGCTAACTGAAGAAGAAAGAACAATAACTTCTTCATGATTTTTTAGTCAAAAGTAGTCCATAAACTATGAAATGTTTTGCCAAGATTTCCAGTTTTTCGAGTCAGGACTCTTTGTTGTTGCTAAATGGAATTTGTTAGCGTGTGGTGTGCTGTTACGTTCACATGGTTGCTCACCAACCACTATCAGAGAAACACTTTTTAATCGGTGATTATGTGTCATCGGAGGCGTGTCCACCAAAGGGGTGGCCAATGGTGGCACAGGCCCCCCTAGAAATCTGATCGCCAATACGATATGACTGGGGAAGTAAGAAAACATAAATAATTGATATTTATTGTTGTGTGTTTGTTCACACATCCCACCTCAGGCCACCCCCCTACATAAGTCAGTGCCCCAGTTGGGCCACCCCAGTCAAAATAAGACATGCCCCTGTGTGTCATCATTTAAGTCTGGGCTAGGCATTAAGGTTTTTTTAATTTAAGGAGACTCAAAAGTAGCCATCAGGTTGGGTTTCAAGTAACCACAACAGTATTTTGGTGGCGTGCCACATAAATGATTTCCCTCAACATAAACTAATATCTTCAGCCATCATTTCCCACATTTCCCCTTGTCATGACAACACTGTCAGATGTCTCAGAAGTCTTTGGGCTTTTGTTCCATTCAACACACCCCGCAAGTAAGTGCATGTACAAGTCAACCGCCTGTGGCGTATTTCCCATCTCCCTCTTCCCCACTATCACAGACATGATCACATGCCGAGCCACCACGTTAGCATAAAGACATATCCCCCCCCCCCCCCCCCCCCCCCCTCCCCCCTATGAATTAATCTGTCAGGAGCAGGATCGCAGCGCTCTCTCTCCCTCTGCTCCTTATCGGCCCCCTCTGAGGCAACTTCTTAAGTGGGAACAGGAGATAAGATGAGTCGGAGGGAATGAGATATCGCAAGCTGAACCGAGATTTAATTTGTGATGGAATTTTCTAAGCATCTGCTGTGGCGATGCGCTAGGTAGCACTTTGGGGAGGTTTGAGCGCTGCTGCGTCTGGGCAGACAATTGGCTGTCTGTGCAAACAATTCCCTAATTACTACTGTCTGATTAACAGGAGGATTTTGACCCGAGTCCCAGACACAAATAAACCGCAGGTGTGCAGCCACCACGGGATGCACAGACACACGTACTTAGAAGTCAATAAATCCAGCAAATAATCTTTTGACAAAGACAGCTGTATTTGTGGAAAGAATTTGAAGGAATTACGTCATTTTGCTCCATGGAATTAGGGTTCCATAACATGCTCGTATTAGTTAACAAAAGCTCAATTTAACAAGGAACTAAGCCCCACTGGAACGACTTTTTCAACAAAAATAAGCCTTTCTACCACCTCATTGGACTGTGCCCTGTTGATCAGACAAAAGTTTTGAAGGTGACGTCTGATTACATTGTTACAATCCTGTGTAAGTTTCAACAAAAACTCCACCAAGACTCACACATTTTCACATCTTACCCCCCCCCCCCCCCCCCAAAGTTATCGCCCCGCTGCGCTAGGGCAGCCCCTGGCAGAGCGTCAAGCCTATTCTTGTCGGAAAAAAAAAAAAAACATCAAAAAGGATCCAGCATTAACAAACCTGCTTGAACATTCTACCCCTTTCATTTAGAGGCTTCCTTTGAATATTCAGAAATATCTTTCATGCCGAGTCGTCTACGCCGATGTGTCATTCTCGCCAAAAGTTCTTATTCTTCTTCTTCTGCTGCGCGCTTGCTCGTCTCTAAAAACTGAGCAGCTTTGATCAAAAGACAACAAAAATAGAATCGAGATAAAGGAGACGGATCGGTTCTGTACTGTATTATGCATGACAAAAGAGCTGCAGTGCACTATTTACCTTATTTGCTGCTTATTTTCTGTCTGACTTAGTAGGGTGTTTGCATCACTACCTCCTGTTGCCTTTTTTTCTCTGCAGGCCTCATCTAATTGTACAATCATCTTCTAACCCTAAACTCTGATGTTCAGGTCAGGGCTTGCTGTATGTCTGAATCCATGCAAAGGCAGCCTTGACCAATTTCATTGTATCAGCTACTGAGGGATGAGTCAGTTCATAGCGATCAAAACAAGCCTTGAGTTTGTACTTAAACAAAGGGCTCCACACCGCACAACTAGTATCCTTTGCAATACTGAGAAACAAAGACCCAAGGTGAAAATGAATTTGGCCTACATGAGCTGTTTTCTGTCCATATGCACAACAAAAAAACTCTCTGTACCAAAATTAACTCTACTCAGGCATGATTCACAACATGGCCTTCTGCTCCATGTGTCAGGGGGTTGACTTGTTAAACGTGTACAGAATTCTCTCCGTGTCCTTGTGTCTTTCCACTTTTCACTTTTGAATGACTCGCCCCTCCCTTGTTCCCCTCTTATTCCCTCAGTCTCTCCCTCTCTCGATCTCACAAGTGCTGCCCTGAATGGTTTTTCCTTAAATTGGAGGTCCCCACGGCCGCTGCGTATCCAACGGCACCCAGGAAAAGACAGCCAATGCTATGATCCAGTTCCATCCCCAAAGACTCAAACTGAACTCCCTCCTCCAATGAGGGACGCTTGCTAACTTCCTGAATCTTAATTTGGCTGGTTCTTTATCTCTCTCTCTCCCCATGGCGATAACTACAGTGGTGGCGGGGTAGCAATGGGCTTTTTTGGGAAAACAATTAATGACTGGCTGTCCTTGTATCTTCAAGTAGATCCAATTTGCTTAGGGGATTAGATACACTTGTTCCATGCAAACTCTTTGATTGAGCAGGTTGATACAACCATTCAGTATCAGGCCTTGCTGTGCCACTTAAGCAATGTGTAGTATATCGTTGGAAACTGTCAGGCAAATACTTCTGAGTCATTCTGTTGGTGTGAATGTCAAGTTTCAACCGAACATAAAGTACAAGACTTTTCATTAGACGATAATTTCCTGGATACCAAACAACACTGTGTAGAACCCCATCACAAATGTCTAAGGCTGAGCCTCATTTGGATTTGCATTTTATTTGGAATGCATCTCTGCATTTAGCGATGGATGTAGCTCGGGCATGTGTACATTGTCGGACGAGTATCTGAAATGTTCTGTGGAGAAATCCCATTTCAGGGTTCAATGGCTCTCCCGGAGCTGCTCATCCGGGCAGCTGTGAAATATTTGCTCTTGTAAGCCTTGTCTATTCAATCAATTTCCCTATTTTCAATTACTGACATTACTGCTGTGCATGCTGCTGTGTTTTTGCAAAAAAAAAAAGTGTATTAAACCAGTTTTGGGTCGATCAAAGCCGGAGGCAATTAATGTGGCAGCAGATAAGCCAATGAGATTTACACTAAAGTACATTGTATTCCTCTGACTTTGTACATCCCTTTCTTTAACAAGCTGATTATGTTTGGAAATATGGAAAGATAAGACCTTGTAAAGTGAGGAATTTAAGATAAAACACAAGTTTTGCTTTCCAACACTTTAGGAAGACGTATTTGAGCTTGAACAAAAGACAACAGAGAAAGTTGCTTTGCTCAAAAGCCTGTTACCAAGGTGAATCTACAGCGATGCTGCAAAGTCAATTCGGCATTCAAATAAAAAGAAAACTATGAGAGTGTTCAGAGAGAGTTCAAAAACAAAATGTTCACTTGAAACAAAAGCTGAAAACATGTTGGTATTTTGTGCCGACACAGCGTCAGATGAGCTTTGGAAATGCTATGAAGTTGTTTTCTACAGCGATGCTGTCAGAAAAGTTGAAGGATCAATATGCCTTAAGAATTAGAGCCACCTCTAGGCAAAATTACAGATGATACATTTTCAGACGAGGAGGAGGGTGGCAGGTTGAAAGAAAAGACCTAGTCTCCACCGATATGAGAAGTTGCTGAAGAAAATATTCTTCTAAAATCATTCCTGTATTTGGTTTAGATAAAAACATTTTTAAAAAAACACGTCGGAGAATTCACTCTGCTCAGAATACATTTTGCCCAGGATTATTCATGGTTGCAGGTGTGAAGAAAAAGATGTCGACAGGTATCGGCTTATACTTGTGAAAAGAAGCAACGCAGCGACCATCAACCAAATGTGGTTTCTCTGAATTTAGAAAGAACTTCCTCGACTCTTTAGTTTTTGATTACAAAGAGCCAAATGGAAAATTAGAACTACAGTAAAAAAAAGTTTAGAAAAAGACAATTACTGAATCTTAACCCTATCTTTAATAGCACACAGCTGAGTGTGCTTAAATTAGACACAGAAATGCTTCGAGCTAAATGCTAATGTAAAAGGTTTTTTGACAGGTATATGGTTGCCAAGTGCAATTTTCACCAGATGGTGGCGCAAGAAAGAAATTCAAAATTAACAACAAAGGTGATAGATTTCATCTTCATGGTGAGATGAATGGTCGCACCAAATTTCATTCCAATCCGTCCAACGGTTGTCGAGAGACACTGAACAAAAAATGGACAAATGTTCCAAAAAAAAGGGGTGATATTGGAGTCAAATTCAGGTTCTCTCTAAAGTTAGTTGTGGCTTATCGTCTGAGTTCCAGGAGTGTCAATGCTAAATGTTTTGCTGATCTATGAGGAAGCTGTTGCGATATTTGACTGCTTGATGAAAGAGTACCATAAAAGTTATTTGGCTTATCCTCTGAGGACCGTGAATGTCTTTGAAAAATTCCTTATTCACCATTTTATATGCAGATAAGATAATTCAGTCAGGATCAAACAACCAATTGAGCAACAAACAGACAGATTATGAGCCATTGTTATACCCAGAGCCCTGCCAATAGCATGGTTAATAATGATATCGCCACGGAAGAATTATACCATTGTGATGTTTTTGCACACAGGCTGCCAAAATGATGATATTTTAGACCTTCTTTAGCATTTGAATGCCATTTTATCCCCACAGCTGCATTTACTGCATCTGAAAGATCAAGTAATATCAAAGAAAAAACCATCAAAGGGGGGATTATTTTCTTGAACACCAAAAAAAAACAACCATAAATCAAGTGTCACTGAGAAAGGTTCAGTTGACTTTGGGGGCTTTAGATACTGAAAGATTGGCCATTTTTTGCGGTACACTGTCACTTCCTCCCATGTAGATGTATGCCTGTCGCTGGGGTGTTTGGCATTTTAATATGAGACGCTTGTGGGGGGCATGCAGCAGGTCTTTTGAGTTGTGACCTTGTGATTTCTTTTTTTTTGTGTGAGAGAGAAATTGGCTGAATTTGCCCGAAGCAGCACAGGCTCCATGAGGAATTACAAGTATATGGCTTTAAATATAACCAAATAGAGTAATGGGCTTAATGAATGCACATTATTATATACTGTACATATTTCATTAAGAATTGTGAGGTACCATTTTCAACCAACTTACTGCCTTGGAAAAAAGGACCCAAATTCAGACTTTTCCCTTAGACCATCTTTTGGCGAAGTAAATGTAAACACACATTTTTCTGTGTTTGTTTTGTAAGCAGAACACACCTACATTTTTTAGTGTAGGAGGGGACATTAGTCTGTAATCCTGCCTGCTTCGAGGGCCATGGCAGCAGCAGCCAGCCGGACACACAGAGAAAATGACAGCCTGCCATATGGACCACCAGCAGTGGTCTCACACAGCAAGTCAACCTGGTCACTTTATAAATCTGTTCCATCCAGACCGGTCCAAACCGGCCCTGCTGGGAAACCCTCCCTGTCCTCCTGATTAGCCCGTCCACACCGCCTAAGGAATGCTCACTGTGTCCATGAGGCTGATCAACCTCTACACTTGTCTCTGCTCGGGTTACAGCGCTGTGACAACGGGCTGCATCCAACCGTGGCGTCTCGATGTGTAAATAAAAGTGAAACTAAAAAAAAACAAAAAAAAAACACTTTGCTGTAAATGGGACGCACTGAGTTATAAAGTGAAGCAAATGCCATCCGTCTATTTATTGCAGCGACTCAGCAGTATGTTTGGGCTAATTGGCATGGGTGATTAATTATTATATAACCCATGACAGTCCATGGTAAATTGGTATTAAATGACCGGCTGACATTGCATGTCCCAGTTCAGTTGTGTAATAAGCTCAGAAGGATTCATTTGGATACTGTGCTACACTGCCTGCTGCATTCGTCTTCCCTCTGCACTCGTTCTGTGCTCAGGAACAAGGAAAGTACACAAGTTTGGAGGCAAACATCGAGGTGTTTATGACACTTAAAGGGACTGAAGGTGTCTGAATGCACACAAAGATGCAAAATGTTCAATTTACTGCCAATGGGCCATCTTTAAGGGGAAACAGGAAGAAGCTGATAACAGGGTTCCGAATAAATGAGCCTCTTTCAGACGATGACTGACCATTTTATTATTATTATTATTATTATATCTTTTTGTGCCGGTTGATGACTTGCCTTATCTTTCCCAAAGCATTTGTAAATTGAACGAGGCCATATATGGAAGACGACTCCGAATAGAAATTCAACCTTGTGATTTCTTTATTGTGGGAGAGAGGAAGCAAGAAGGGAAGAAATTCTCAACATTTGATGCAAAGCAAGCACAAGTATCAATAACTGTTATAACATATCGTCTTAAAGTGGGAAGTTACGGTAAAGTTTGCCTGCCTGTCTGCCTTTGAAAAAAGGACCCAAATTCAGACCTATCTCTTGAACATTTACAGGCTATCCAACATTTGTTGTTGAATTTTGCAATTAAAGGTTTTGTTGTGACAAAATCCAGTGTACAAATGTACACAACTGTGATTTTAAAGCTCCTATTATGGCGCCACTAGGTGGACAAAGTGGAACATGCCATTTTCTTGTGTATGTCATTTTTTTTATGACAAAAACTTATTTCCTTCCAAAAATATCACTAACTGGGATTTTTTTTACCATGGGAAATGGACAGAAAAGTCTATTTCTGCAGCGTGCCGTTAATCTCCTAGCTCGACACTGACCCAGCGAGAGTAGTCTCAGGCATTTAAAATGACTATATTGAAAAAGTCAATCTTTTTGCTGATGGTCTTCTTTGCCTTTATAGGTCATCAAGAGGCATCAGTATCGATTTCAGTCTGTTTCTTAAACATCAAAAAATCCTCATAGTAGCTTTAAAGAAACCCATTCAGCTAATACATTTAGCGAAAGGTTTCAATTAACAGCAACATGACATTTATGTACTGTATTAATCCAGACATTGGCATTCAAAATCCACCTGAAGGTGTCATGTAGTTTGGTAAAACTGATGATTTAGTGTTCACATATCATTTTTTTCGGTTGTATTTGGTCATTCAGCTGTGGCTCCTATTCTGCCTGTGAGAGTGTGTGGCCTGATTGTTTCCACCTGGTCCTCGTTAGTCTCACCTGTGCTTGATTACCCTCCCCTTCCCAGTGCATTTAGTCTTTGTATCCCCCTGTTTCTGTGCCAGTTCGTCATCCCACCTCGTTCAGTGTGTAGACTTCTCCATTGTAGTTTACGACCTGTGTTTTTCTGGACCATGTACCCTGTTTTTTTTTTTTTGGGGGGGGGAGGATAATTGTTTCTTGCCTGTTCCCCATGGACTGTGTTACTGTTACTGTAAGCCCCTTTTCTTTCTCCTCATTTTTTTTTTTTTAATTGATCTTACTGACTGCTTTGTTAGGTCTCCGCCTGATTTTGACTGACTTTTTTACATTTTCATATTTTAATCCTGCTTACCCTGGGAAATTGAAAACGACACCACGGCAACATTGGGTTTTTTTCTGACACGGCAACAAATAATAAAGACTTGTGGGGGAAACCAATGTTGGAACACAACTCCCATGATGTAACTCAAGCTTGGAAAATGCTTATACACCAGGCCCCCTAGCCCCCACCCCCCCTCTTCACTCTCAAAGTGTGGAGTTTGAACGGGTTCTCTCCCAGTACTACGGCTTCCTCCCACAATCTAAAGACATGCCCGTTAGGTTAATTGGTGGCTCTCCATTGCCCTTAGGTGTGAGTGGGGCTTGTTGTCTGTCTCTATATGTCAGCCCCTGTGATTGGCAGGGGATTAGTCCATGGTGTACCCTGCCTCTCGCCCAATGACAGCTGCGATCCTCTCCAGCCCCTAATGGGAAAAGTGGAATGGTTGGATGATTTGAAATCGGTTAAATGGCCCTTTAAAGAAAACCAGGGAATGTCATCCCAAATCGCAGTTTTTACTGACAGAATGTATTTTCATCGAAATATAAAATTTAATTTCAATGCACAAGTGTCTACATCTGCCTCCCATCCCGACCCCTCCCTCTGTACAATTCCATCCCTACCCTATCCCAACGCATCGCAGGATTGGAGTAAGATTAATGCACTGTCAGGTTCCAACCTAATCAAGTTTGGGGCTCGGTACCTGTTATAATTGATGGGTTTTGAAAATGGCTGTACTGGCACTGCTGTGGTGTTGTTTGTGTGTTAGGGTTGAGGCGGTTTGCTCTTTGAGATATGTTGCTTCTTACATTTGTCTTACAGTTGTGTTTTACATGTGTACATTTCAAGGTCACCATGTTTTTTCTGACAATAATATGTGTCCCTAGTCAGTCTACAACCCCCCCCAAAAAAATTATGAGAAAAGTCCAACCGCTCCGTCTTTTCCCTTTATGACATCACAAAGGGCAGTAACCCCTCCCCCAGGTTGTTGACACTCCCACAGCTAGGTGTTTGTTCTGCCCTCTAACTCCGCCTCCTCATTGTAAACACTAGGGCATGGAGCGAGAAAGCCCAAGCCCATCTGGAGAGGGAGGGGGGGGCGTGGTCAGACATAGCTCATTTGCATTTAAAGGTACAGACACAGAAACAGCCTGTTCTGAGCAGGAGGAATAAGAAATCATTCGAAAACACGAACAAATTAATCTTACATGTCAAATTGTTTATTTGTCTGCTTTGTGTCAGGATCCTGTTCACTTTAACAACCCACCCCGCAGCTCAGTAAATCGACACTCCACTCTGCAAGCCTTCTCACGTCTATACCTCTCTTTGCCCCCCGCTTCCCCTCGCTCCACCTCAAAAATAATTACTTAAATGAATCTATTACCGGCCTGGTCTCGGCACAGCATTAACTGAAATGCCAGTCTCCACGGGGAAGTGATGCATTCCAATGCAGGTGGAATGCTTGAGGGGGCTGCAAAGAAGAGGTTTCTTTGTTCCTGTAAAGCCAAGAGAGAAAGATCCACACACCGAGACAAGCAAAGTGGTGAAGCTCGTCTGTTACCCACTTAAAAGGATTGTTATGCTCTTTAAGTTATGAACATGTGAGCAGTGCCTTCAAATGTGCACTGGCCCAAAGTGAAGCAGGACGATCACTGTCAAAGGGTGTTTGATTGAAATTGGTCGAGCGGCATCAAAGATTTCCGTTATTAAATGGTGAAACCTTTGATCAGATGGATGTTGAAACTGACTGCTGCAGAGTGCTGGCTTTGTTCATGTCCCTATGTGGCTTCTTGATCCCATTTTTCGACTAGCAGTCCTATGCACACATATTTTTTCTCTTTATTACCTTCAGTCGCAGAAGCCTGTGCACTTTCAGCCTATGGCATAGACTGTGAATATTAACGGACGAAGCCTGAGTGATGTCACTTATCTGTTATGGCAGGGGGCTCCGGAGGCAGCCATGTTGGAAATACTTGTCTCAGCCTTATTTTCAGCCAACCTTACTACAGGTTGAGAGCTGAAATTTTCAAAATCAAAACAAAGCTGTTTTTAAGAAAAAAAATCACTCCTAGTACAGTGTGTGCCAGTGATGACAATAACCAATCAGACCTTTTTTGTATTTTATACCAGGCTGTAAACATGTTAATTTATGCTGTAAAGATGGCTTTTCTGCCAGTCATGTGTATGTGACCTCCGGTGTTCCTGCAGCCAGCCTCAAGTGGACACTCGGTGAACTGCAGGATTTTGCACTTCCGCATTGGCTTCACTTTTCAAGACCAGTGGTTGCCGCTTGGCCTACATGGTGATACTTGGAAAGTACAAACCCACAGCCCATCTCCACTGGTCACTTGTTGTCTTTATTTGATTGGTCTTTCCAACCAAACAAATGTTGCGCCATATAGCGTCAGGTTGTGTAAGATGGTTGGCGGCTAATGCACTGGGGCAATGACAAGGCTTATCTGGTATGTTGGTCTCACTGGTATATTGGATGCAGCCAAATTTCTAGATGAAATTACATGTGTCAAAAGTGCGTCTTAAACACCAGGTTTGACTGTAACTTGGTGATTGGGAAACAGAAATCCTGTTAGTAGCTGTTGTTGTTTCATTGGTTTTAATTAGTAGTGAGTAGATGCCACACACATTTTCTTCATATTTGGACACAATTCCTTCATTATTTATCAGATATCAGGATCACAGCTGGAATCAATGGGCTGCCGCCACTCATCCAACTGTCATGTTCTGTGATGGGAGGCGATTGCTTCTGGCAGCTTTCCTATAAACATCATCACCCATTACACCATTAGTAACATCAAATTATCATGATGCACTGATAATTATCTCATTATGCATTGTATCAATTATTTATCCAATGAAATGCACATAGAATTAAAAAAGTACCTTTTAATGTTCACAACAGTCCTCGTTGAAATAGCTTTTTTTCATTGAAATAAGCTGAATGATAATGGTTTTGGGGTTTTCCCATTAGTTGAATTGCTTTGGTCATATTCTTCTGTTTCAATCCACTAACTTTAACTTCTTAATTCTATTTCAGTCGTACTTACTGGGAAACAACATCCTGGAAATTCGGACTGCACAAGAAAAGATGGATCTGAGCCCCATCAAGGTAAGAAAATGTCTATACAATGTGCCCTGTGATTTTGTCATCACATTTTATCATGTAAATCATCAAGTATCTTGTCAATGCAAAGGCATACTGAACATCTCCAACAGCCTTCAATACCATTCCAGCAATGACAAATAGCTTCTTCTACTTCTTTTGGCCTTTTGGTTAAAGCTCTTATGGGCAATTTTTAGCTATTTTTGAAACCGACTGAAATTGTTATGGTGGCATTTTTATGATCTACAAAGCAATCACAACCGTTATCATGAAGAGGGGCTATTTTTTATGGATACTTTTTATGCCTGAAAATTCTGCTGCGGTGTAGGTGTTGAATATAAAGTTCCAAATCAGCATTTGTGTGTATAATGATACATTTGACTGCTGAAAGAATACAGGATGAAGTACCTATTTGTCGACAGTGGGGCACCAACATTGACACAAACAGGTGCTTTAAGTTTTGGATAAAGGTCTCAAATTCACTCCAATCTTGTCTGTTATCATGCCTATGAAAATCCTTTTTTTCTGCCCTGGTCAGAACAGGCTGTTTCTGTGTCTGTAGCTTTAAATATGTAAATGAGCTGTGTTTGACCACACCCCTCTGTCTTTATGGAACGGGATGTGGTGTAGGCTTTCTCGCTCCATGCCTGATTGTTTACAGTGAGGCGGACTCAGAGGGCAGAACAAACACCTAGCTGTGGGAGTGTCACCCACCCGGGGGAGGGGTTACTGCCCTTTGTGATGTCATAAAGGGAAAATCTCCAAAAGGCCTGTATGAGCACACATTTTCTGAAAAGTGGAGCAGGTAGAAGACGGAGAGGGTGGACTTTTCTCATAATTGTGGGGTTTGTAGACAAGCTAGGGAGACATATTAGTACATTTATTACTAGCTAAGATTGTGGAATTTATGCCAGTTTTATTCCCAGTACCATTCTGTGGTAACTGTAGCAGTTCAGGCGGACTAACTAGAGCCTAAAAAACGACCATTTGATGCGCAGGTACAATTGCTCCAGAAGGTGTTCTTTTTGATAATTTCTCCAACACAAACCCAAGGAATAAACATTTCAGTCTGAATAATGTACTTGGTGGGGGTGAAAAAAAACACTAATAGTCTCATCCTAATTATACTTTCAAATAGGAACAAAAGCTAGCAGCTCCAACTCGATTGTATAAGTTGGATGCAAACGCGTTGTTGCAGCACTTTCATCCCTCTGATGGGGTCAGAGAAAGCCTCAAATGTTACATTCCACTTATTTTACACACATACAGTCTTAAAGCCACTCGGCTTGAGGGACTTGGGAGGAAAGAACAAAGAGACACACACACATACACTGTGGTTCTTGCAGTTGTCATCCCATTTTTCAGACACACTTTAAACAATCAATGCCGTCTCCAGAGTAATCCATATTCTCCATATCCGTGTTTGCGAGACATAAAACATCAATTAATGCGTCACATTTTATTCAGATGTCAAGTCGGACAAGTAGGGCATAGAAATGAGCCCTGGATACACACAATTGCATTCAAAAAGGGTCATGCACACACAAGCGCTCTCATACCATTTTCCCCTTCTTTGCATCTTACACAAACACAGACGCACACACACATTCATTCAAGCTCCCCCCCCCCCCCAAAAGCAATCCTTTTTTGTAAAGGGAAAGTGGGAGGCTGAGAGGGGCATTGGGGCGCCAGCTAGCTACCTAACATACATAATGAAAAGTGCAAGCTCTGTCATTTTCTGCAGATAAAAGTGTTCTGATGAGAGCCGGAGACAATAGCCGTGCATTAATCTCCTTGACGTGCCGAGCTCTGGCTTTAAAACACTCCCCCCCCACCCCACCCCCCCTTCCCCATTTGCGAGGACCTCTATCTATCTAAAGCTATCTCCGCTCTGTAACCACATTAGGAGTTCATGTACGCGTTGAACAGAAAAAAATGCACACTTGCAAGAGTTTCACTAAGAAAAATGGTCGTAAAAAAGCAACCTTTTGCAAATATGAAACTTTTCATAAACCTGCATATAGAAGGGAAAAAACGATATTTAGAACTGTGAAAAAAAATACTACATTTATTTAGATTTTGTCACTGGCAGTCACTGCTCTACCACAGCTACTGTATGCCAAAACAACCATCTTTATTGAAATACTTCAGGAATTATCTGTGCCAAAAATGTTTGCTTTTTCTATATTTCTGACCATCTAACACAGGTTAGCCCTGTGATTGGTCAGGAACAGGTTCAAAAGCTACTTGGCTAGATTAGATGTATGTACCTGATTATCTGATTTACGATTAGAAGGTGATGCTTGTGCTTTAAAAATCAAGTCAACAATGACATTTTGTCACACAAACAGGGGTGCTCCAGAGGGAGTCGCCAGGGGTGGCAAACGCCCCTCTTGATTGGCCACCCCTGTAACTGTAAACCTTTTTTGCTGTGAAAGTCTGCTTCTACTTTTCTAGCCAATCACGGCAAAGTACTGAGGAACAACGCAGATTAACTACATTTTTTTTGGGGGGAAATGCTAGCAAAAGAAAAGGTGAGCTAGCGATAAATAGGTGGATATTTAATCTCAATCTCATTTCAGCTTTCTTAAACATTTAAAAACACATGCACGCTGACAGGTCAGTTATCGCTATTGGCTTATAGAGTTGTGTTATTGGAGAAACAACTTCATATATACTTCTGATGATATGTTTTTCATGGCTTCTATTCATAAGATTCTATCACAGTATCTCCACTGTTACTACAAGCTCAATATGACGAGTTTGTGCATGCCCTTTATATTACAGTGTATTTCTTTCTTATGGCCCTGTGTTAAGCAAGGCAGATTTGTCTCAATATAGCAGCATGGCATTTGTAGTGTTTGTCATTGAGCGTACACATCTCATTCTGAAAAGCTAACAGTCATAATCTCAAATATCAAGGTATACGGTGACAGTTGTCGGCTTGCTTTCTTTCCCTGCCGCTTTTTTAATCTCCCATTGCCAAGTGATGTATGGCTCTCAGTAGGCAAATAACATTTTGAAGGACAGTTTGAATTATTTAATGCACACTTTAGGCTTCTCTGCTTTCAGTCTGCGTAATGAAAGCGGCTGAGCCGTAAAGATCGCTGATGTTTGTGCTGATGCTTTTTTTTCCCTCTCCTTTTGATCTTTGAGACCGATTTTGATCTGAGGTTGTGACAAGCACGTCGAGTTCACGATCAGATCTTGATATAATATCTCTTCAGCAGGATTGAGTCTTTTCTTCTCTGCTTCCTCTGAAGTTTAAAGTGCTCTGCACGGTCCGGTCATTTTTGCTGCTTGTTCAGCCCTGATTTGCATTCCTTCCTCACAGCAGCACAGTAAAGCCACGGTCCTCGGCTAAAGCCTTGCTAAGGGGCATCTGAGTGATTGTTGATCAAAGAGGGGTTACTCAATCTCTGCTTTTACAGTATTAAGAAAAAATGGAGCACCGGTTTAAAACTGAGTTTCGAGGAGAAGCTGTTTGTGCGGCGTCTGAAATAAGGGTCTAGCAACAGCTGAAGCAATAAAAGTAGCTTTTAGTGGTTAGATCAATAACGCACGCCCACCAAAAAACATGGTAACCTTTGTCAGAGAGCAAAATTATTAATCTCAGCTGATTCAAAGCTTGTTAATCTTTACTCCTAGTGGCTTTGCGGTTTAAAAAATGAAATCACTTGGTAGCAGATAGGCTGCAGATTGCTTTCCTGACACGCTGCTGGATGTAAAGCAGTTTTTTTTAAACTATTGTCTGTTTTTTTTGTTGTTGTTAATGTTGTTGTTATTGTTGCCTGGGTGGTTGTTTACATCATAGGCACCACACACTGAAGCAGCCATCATAGTGTGTTGAAAAATGAAGCCAGTGCAATGTAAAAAAAAAAAAAAATGCAGTTCAACAAATGGCCACTAGAGGCTGGCTCTGAAAGCGAGGCAATCCCTATACAGCCCAGTGTTACAAATGCAAACTCTAAAGGAAAAATAAGCACATTCCCAGGCTCGCAAAAAATAGATTTTGGTCTTTATGGTCAATGGGGTTTGTGGGGGTGCAATCGCAATTTTCCATGGTTTTATTCCTTTTTTCCACATTTCATTTAGAAGTTAGCGCTAATGAACATTATATTAGCGTCTTGGCACTCCAAATTGGGCTGGTCAGCATGTGCATTATCTCTTTGCACTGATTTCTTTTTGCCAACACCACGGGAGTCAGGAATGTTGCTTGCTTTTCTTTTCTCGACAGAAAGATTGAGAGGCTATAGTCATCAGTGATAATATCCAGTCCTATAAGGAGCACTAACCTTGTTCTACTCCCACAACTCAGATGTATCTTGCTTGCGGCTAGTTTGCTACATTTCACAAGCTCTCTCTTAAACATACGTCCAATAAGTCAACTGCACCAGCCAGGCACCACCATAAAATAGTGTGTCCTTCTCTTGGAAACGCATCAGTTAACTGCTGAATAGCTAGCTAATTGATTAGCCTCGACCTAAGACTGTATAGCATAGCGATGCATAGCCCCCTCTCTGCTGCAGCCCATGTCACACTGTCTACAAACAAATGGATTACATCATATTGGCTACATCCATTCATACATCCAAGTATACTCTATTATCCCATTGGATTGTACAGGAAATAGTATTTAAATCTATGCCTCCTTTTATTGATATAGAAATGTGTCAAACTTCATGACAAATGCTCTGTAAAACGACCAAAACCCAGCTTCCAGGTAGCAGTTTTGACCTGTTCTGACATATTCCCTTAATACCATGTGTACTGCTGGCCCCCCCTCTGTTTCTGTGTGACTTGCGAGGCATAGGGGACTTCATAGGAAACTCCTAATGTGGCCTCTGACAAGTGCCTCCAACCCTGCTAACGATGACAGAGGAACTTCCCACACAATCAGCCACTGCATCAGTCTCCCGAGGAGAGAGAGAAGAGGGGAGAGCATGAGGTAGGGAGACAGAGAGAGAGCGAGAGCAAAGAAAAAAAAAAAGAGTATGTGAGTGTGTGTGCAGGCTGGAGGCATGTGTGAGGCAGTTACTTGGCACAAGTTTGTGTTTGTTGTTGCTGTGTCAAATAAATAAAGACTGAAAGTAAAAGTGTGTAAGATTTAGTGGCATCTAGCCGTGAGGTTGCGGACTGCAACCAACTGACAAGCGCTCCACCCGTCCTCCCCTTTCAAGCATGTAAGAGAATCCAAGTTGGCTGGGAAACTCGTGAAAAAAAAAAAAAAACGTGGAAAGGCCCATTTTAGAGATATTGGTGGTTTGGTCATTTCAGGGACAGTAGACAAATGACCCAGTAACAGACAGAGTTCATGGATGAGGCTTGCTCTCCCTGTAGATGGAGTTTGTCCCATGTAGGACTTTTGCATTTCCAATTTATTTTGATTGATTGGTTAAGGTGAAAAGTGGGTGTTTTTTAACTGGGGATGTACATGATAAGTCGAAAGAACGATAAAACAGTAAAATGTTGTGTCTTAGCTGTAACGCAGCTACCCACCACTAGACGGGGCTGTACGGGGTTAACGTCATGTAGCTTAATGAAATCAGAATGCCAATTTATATTAATTAATAATTAGACATTTTCAGGGGACTCCTTTTGAATTCCATGCGACCCCATTTGGGACCGGGAACCAGAGGTTAGGAAACCATGTTTTAAGTGTGTATGTGGCTTCACAGGCTCCTGGAGCCAGCCTCAAGTGGACAATGGATGAACTGCAGGATTTTGCACTTCAACATCGGCTTCATTTTTCAAAAGCGGAGGAAGGTTAAAAAAATCCTCCTTCCAAAGAGTGCCAGCATTCGCCCAAAACTCGGATAAAGGATTGAAGGAAAGTAAAAAAAGGGGAGGATTTTTCTCTACCTTTGTTGTTGCTGTAAGATAAAGGGTTCCAGTCTTAAATTCAAGCACATGCATTTGTCAAAGCGCCGTGATAAATACTAATAAAACTCTACGTATACGTACAAATAAAATTGTTTGAATTCCCCACTTTTAGAGAGGCATCTGCAGCTTTCATACTTGCACTTTTATTGATTAGAATTCTTATTTTTTTTCCGCTGGAGTTGCAGGAATTTAAGGAAATGCTTCATAAACGCAGTCACCCACAACAAGCCTGTCACATACACTGCAGTTCTCACATCGTTTAAATCACTTCCCATCACCGAGAGAGGAACTGTTTTTTTTTTTTTTTTCCAATTTCAAAAGAATTTCCCCGATAGGATTTAGACGTTTCAAACGCATCACAATGCAAGAAGAGCTAAAAGTATAAATCACTTCGATAAACCTGTTTTTTATTAGATTCAACTTAGACAAATCCACTGGGAGCCAGAGTCAGTGTTACAACCGGCATCACATGACAGTGAATAATATGCCCGCGAGCCTCTGACGACTGTTGGCAGCAAAACCAGAAAAGTTTGTTTTCACTCGTCTTCAGCTGTCAGCTCGCATTTCTAAATCAATCTGAGAAGTCGCTTGGTACGCGGCCTAGTGCAGTTTCATAACAGGCATCGTCTTGCTTAGTCAGACTCCCTCTTTTTCCTCTCCTCTCTATTCAGCCTTCTCTCTCTCTCATCTCGACTGTCTTTCCTTTTTTTTCTTCCCATCCCCCTTTTTTTCTTAAATTCTCTCATCCATCACTCTTCCCTCATCTCCTTTACGACAGTCTCTCCCGTTCGGGACGCCATCCTTGAAGATGATGTCAGCGATCCTCATTGCAGCTGTGATGCTAATACACCCATGTGCTCATGAGTTTTGTATTTTTGCGTCGCAAAGAACCAACCAGAAATCGCAGAGACATAATTAATCGTTCTTCAGCTGTGAGCACACACACACACACACACACACACACACACACATTTGAACAGCGGCAGTGATTTTTAGACACAGCGGGGCGCAGTCGTTCAGTTCTCCAAGCCTTGGAAGATTGCGATTTTGGTGCTTGTCAATCTGTCATCAGTGTAGAGGGCTGTGTTTTTTGTCCGTCAACCTCTCTGTGTTCTAACTCTTTGCTCCCCACCACAGTGCACCAGGATCAAGTTTTCCCCAATTAATTCAATTACACAGTCATTTTCTGAGTGATGTTTTTGCGTTAAGGCGGGGTGTCGGGGGGGGGGGGAGGTTGGGTGTCGGACGAGTGCTGGAAGGTGCGAAAGGGTGATGGCATAACTGTCAAGGCTGATCTCAGAGGATTGTGACCGAGAAAGTCTGAAACCAAGTGTCAAACTAACACATTTTCAACTGTAATCAAAGGTGTAACTTCATATTAAATGGAAGGAGAGCCAATCCTCAGACTAAATCTCTTTATTGGTTTGGTAAGAACACATCGTTAGCCTCATAGCATAATAGCCTAAATCATATTTTGGCCAAATTGTGATATCTGCCTATCTCTACTCTCCTAACACTGCTGATTCATTGGCTACGTCCTCAGCCTATCAGAATGCGTGTTACATTCCAAAATCACTTTCAACATTAGGTATTTGTATCCCTGATTCCCTATCTCTTATATTGAGACGCAATCTGTACAATTTTCAGAGGCAACATGTTCACACGAGGATTGAATGTTGTCTGTTGCCATGGCAGCCTGTGTTAAAGCCATTTACTTTATAAATGAGAACACACTTTTTTATATTGACTGAATTTTGCTCTTAATTTATAGCTTAAATTGCTATTCATCCATTGCACAAGGCTTATATTTGTTAAATGTAATAACTATTCTTGAATTAGCTTAACTTCAAAGAAAAATATCATCACTATGCCTTCAAATTCTCTGAAGAAGGCGACCCACAAGCTGAAAATAACCAAGTTAAACCATCACTGAAGTAGCCTAACGAGCTCTCTCAGTGGCCATCCACCACCCTCAGCAGGCTGTGGCAACCTGCTAATCAGGTCAGGCATAAAGCCCCCCCCAACACCCCCTTTTTTATTCTCATCTGATAGTGCAGCGGGAGGCCAGCTTCAATACAATTAGTCCATTATAATGTACCGCACACTGACTGGCATTCTGCTACCTGAGAGGCGGGGTTGGTGTGGTGCATTAAAAATGGAATAACATAAAAGAGTTACTGCTTTTAGTTCAGCACTCAGGGGGAAGAGTTATTGGTTTGCCAATGTCTCGCATTAACCTTGCAAACTACCATTCAGTTTCCCCCAAGACAAGTATTAAGAAAGCGTGTTTTGGACCAGTGTTGACGTCGTAGTCTTAGCTGTGATTGGTATACATTTTGGTATGAATTCTGAAAGGGGCCCCAACGCTGACCTTTCTTGAGAAGAATGCCCTGATATCCTCAGGCACTCAAGGGTTCAGTAGAAGGTCCTAATCTCTAGAACTCAATGTTCAAGTTTCTCACACTATCCAACTCTGAATAATCTTCAAAATCTCTTCTCATAATAACTTAAACCCTGACTGCAACACAGCCGTTTCAGATTGAACCAGTCAAAGTTTTACTGACTTACAATGGATGCTTGAAGGTTCATTTGTGTTGTCTTTAAAATAATCTTAACACTTTACCACTTTCTCTTATTATATATGGTATATGCCATGGTGATTGTGGTTTTTTGCTATCAATCTGTCTTCACATTTTGGGTTTGGACTCCATTAGGTGGCCATGCATCTGCATTACTACCTGGAGCTTGCATACAAAGCCTTGGTCTGTTGAGAGAGGCGATGCTGTTTGGGCCATGTAGTACAGTAGGTACAGATATTCTGCATGTGGGTATGATTGGCGGCCGGAGTTGGCTGGAGCTAATTGTCGAGCCTTTGCAAAGTTAGGTGAGCCCAACTTCATGGAACACCAGTGGGGATGTGCCCATTTGAAAACTCTATCGATTTGTTCGTCCATCTAGTTTCCCAGTTGGGTTGTGGGGCCTGGTCTGTTGAAGGTGGCAATGTTGTTTAGATTGTGGTGGCTACTGAGGGCCATATTGTGGGGTATGTAACTTATCAGTAAGGCTAGGTGATGAAAATGTGGGGTGGGGTTGGAGATGATCTTCGTTAGGACACAAGTATCTTGTTATATTACATTTGATTTACCAAAGATGTTCCCAATATTTTGCCACTCCATTGACATCCATTAGTGAAACACAAATATCGGGATTACCATTCGATATAACGCCTTCCAGTACACCGACCACCCACCCACTATAACTTCAATAAATATAAAGTAGAATAGCCATGTTCTGACCATGTCAACAAACAGTGAGAATGTAGATATATGGTCCAACTGTAGAAGTGGATTACATCAGATTGCACAGTTGGTCATCATTTCATGGCTGATCTCTAAAATAAATACATATTTTTTATCAATATCATAGACTGATTACTCAGGTAGTAAGGGACTCTAAGGTGTCTCGCAAGCAGTGAGATAGAATGGACATCCATTTCCAAAAAAATGAGATTGGGATTGTTTCCAAAAAGTCTGGAATTTCTTCTTTTCGTGGGAGCTATCAATCATAGCAACCAAGTTGAACAATAAGACAGATGCAATGACCATGAAGTCCCAGTGAGTTCATAAGGTTCTCTTGGGTCTCTGCTCTTTTATCAGCTTTGGGCCCTGGGGTACCTACAAAACAAGCCTGTGCATCATTCTCTTTATGGAGGATATTGCCTCTTGCTTGTGTTTTATATTTCTCCATCACCGTTTCCCCAAGTGTCATTTGTACTCTCAATGGAGGGAAAATGCTTTGGGGGAAGCCGGACTGTCCACTGTCCTATAAAGAATGAAAAAGCTGGCTTCGGTGAACATCAGCATTTATTGAAGAAAATTGACTGTTTGCCTTATTGAGCATGAGGAGCATAAATGTAAAATGTTGTGACACATTCTCAGGTCTCTCAGCTTACACACAAACAGCTCGTACTCGGTGTGGACAAAAATTCAAGACATGCATGAAAAGAAATGAAAGAGGGATTTTCATCTTTGAAGCAAGTTAAGCACTATTACAAATGCACAGGATAGTCATTAATTTGAATGCCAGTACGCACTATGGGGTTGATTAAAAGAGGTTTCACAATGCCTACTTTTATGTCACTTTTCAAAGCAACATGAGGCAGCAAGAGTTTCAAAGAGGCAATAGAGTGTCCAATTTGCGGGCGCGCTGGCTAAAAATTGTTTTTTTTTTGGCAAGACGAACAGATTCCAGAAATGAAACATATGCTAGGCAGGAATGAAATGTCGACAAGGTGTTGTGTCCCAACATGCACACAGGGATGGACACATTTCATTGGAATGGTTGCCAAAAAGCACAAATTGCAAAGGCAAAAAACATGACTTTATGCAGGACGCCTTTGTTCCTCTAAGTCTTATAAGCAGATGTTTATAAAGGCTGCCATATGTTAGCACAAATTGAATTGCTTTTACAAGATGCATATCTTGGAGTGATGAACTCCAGCCAACAATTCTGCACAATCGTAGACATATCTTCTTTTCTTTGTGTGTTTATATCGAAGAGATCAAAGTCGCCAACTGTTCAACATAATGTATTTGTAATACATGTACTGCCATTCATAAACTCATCTGGTCTGGCGATGGCTCAGCATGATGGTATTAGCAGCATTCACTTCCTGTAGTTCTGAACACACTTACCCATACGTTCCAGTGGTGTAAAGGTAATCGTGCCCTCCATTATGTTTGGAGAAATTAACAAGACAACCTTATCAAAGCATTTAATGGCACTGCAGTGCGCCTGTCGATTGTAAACCTCCATCATCCCTCAGTGACCTGTGGTGCTTTTGTTCTTAAATGGACCTCTATCACAAAGGAATAATCAGGACCACTTAGTGGATGTATTTAGACTGATGTAATGCAATGACAAACAATACCACAGTATAAAAAATAAGAACCATATGAAAGCCATATAGTGTTAATAATCCCAACTCTCAACTCGAATATGATGAGCGTCAACTGCGGCCCTAAAGTTTCAAAATATAGCAAGCTAGGTAGAACTCCAGAATCAGTTGAGGAACTGTGGTCAACTTGTCAACTATTTATTTTTGGTGTGCTGTTATTCTAAATAAGTTGTTGGTTGGATTTCTCGGTTAAAGCTCGCAAATGTTAAGCATTTTACGATCTTTCAAATGGTGGTTACCATTTTGATAATGGTACTGTTTTTATTTTATTTTAAGATTTGTATTTTTCTGTTTTTTATGCCCAGTAGACAGAGTCGGACTCGGAAATCAGGGAGAGAGAGTGGGGAAGGAACCACAGGTTGGATTGGAACCCAGGCCACCCGCTTGGACGATGATAGCCTGGCGCGCACAAACCACTATGCTAATGGTGCCCCCCTTGGTACAAGTACCAAGGGGGAACATGAATGCTCACTGCAGTTTAGTCCACTACTGAGTAAAGCTATGAAGTTGCTCTAGATGAGGTTCTGGTTGGAATTCTCGGTTAAATTATGAAAATGTTGCACATTTTACGACTATTAACATCCACAATCTAATAATGGGTGTTGTTTTTATACTTGGTAGGGAGTTAGCTTTGGTAAGCCCAAGTGTTTTAGTGTTATGATGTCAAAAACCAGAAGAAATCATAAATGCTCTTTGCACTTTTGTTGGCTACTGAGTAAAGCAGGCAGGTCTTTAATGGGAAAAGAGAACATTGAGCTGTGCTAAATGTCCTGGTTGTCCAGTGGTGGATGGGGGTAAAGGTTAGGGAATTGAATATTGGGCATTTAAAGAGGTGTAAAAACAAAACAAAATAAAAACGTTGGATATGCAATGGCAGTCCCATGCCTGGGATATAGACCATTTTGTAAATATGTTGTAGTGCTACCAAGTGGAAAATTGAAGCTTATATCATAATCAGTACTATATTAAAATGTATAAGGCAGTTACACCCTCAAGGAAAAACGTTTAAATGTAATCAATTAAGAAAAAACTGCATTTAATGAGCTTAATTTTCCAAGAACAATGCTTAGCAATTCAATTAGTTAAAGAAGACCTCATTACAATTTGATGATGGACTTAATGTTATCAATTCAAAGTGTGATTTTAAGACTGCTTATCCATTGAGAAGACTCCAGCAGTCCCCAGACACTAGTGTTTTTTCATCTGCGTTATTCATTTCTCTCTTTAGCCCAAACCTCGGTCCAAGTTTCTGAGCATTATGCAATGCATTTTGCAAAATATTGACAGCGTAATTTACCATGTGGGATGGAATGCCCATATTGCTCAGCGACTGCAGCACCAAAACAAAAGCACACTGTCATTCATTCAAACGAGGGAGACATAAAAACCCCAACAACAGACTGCTTAATAGTGAACATTAAACTGATTGCTTGGAGATGTCAAATAAAAAAAGTATAGATTAATCGCACAAGAGACCAGCAAATCCACAACACCCTTCTGGACAAAGTTCAGAGGCAGCAGCTCAAAGCGAGACTGTGGGTTTTTATCCAGTCTGTCCATCTTTATCAGCAGTGGCAGCAGGCGAAGCAAAGTCCTCTTCCCCAGCCACTTCCCCCAGCTCCGCCTGGGGGATCCTGAGGCTTTCCCAGGCCAGACAGGATATGTAATCCCCCCCCCAGTTAGTTCTGGCTGGGCTCAGGGGTCTTCTCCTAGTAGACAGTTCAAAGAATACCTCAGAGGGATGCGTCTGGGAGACTTTCTAATCGGATGTCCAAATCACATCAACTGTCCCCTTTTAACGTGAAGGAGTAGAGAATGGCTTGGAGGTCATTTCAGTTGACCCACGTCTTGGGTAGCCCTGGACACCTTTTGTAGGACTTACTTTGACTATGCATTGGATCATTCTTTCAGTTGCTATGCATATTGATGAACATAATGTCTTCAGGCTTTACTTTTTCCAAAATGATTTGAGTGTGAGACCTAAAATACTAAAATACAAAAATATCACCTGTATTCTGGGAAATCCATCTCTTCAATCTATTGCCCTTGCCCCAAATTTGTATGTTCATACTTTCGCTAGTTGTCAAGCCATTTATATTACAAATTATATTAAAAAAAACAGTGCTACAGAGGTATGAGGGGTTAGCCAATGCTCTCAAGTCATCAATATGTCCTTGGTTCCCCATTATGAACTGACTGCCACATAAATCTGTAAATGTACAGAAACCTTAACTGATGGGCCTATTAAACCAAGTACACCCTCAGTACATTGGGCATGCAACACAACCGCAACATGTCCTTCCTCAAGCCAAATCATTCTAAAAAGTAATTTTCCATTTCCCACAAATTGGCACCAAACGATTTTTGAGTGTAGCTAATAGCTAGATTGAGCTTCAAAATGGTGTGAAAGCATGGTTATCATACCCATGTCTCCTTCCAACATGTAAAAAGTGAAAAACATGAATGAGAAATATTTTCTTTAAATATCACAACGCCTCTTTTTATTTTGGTTATTTCAGACTTTTGCACTGTGTTTATTGGGTACGCTCATATTGCCATAATCACAACATTTACTCTGCAATTTCCAGTCACTGAAATACCTGGTGATGTATTAGACGGTCCCTACAGCAACTGGTGCTATTCTAACGTATCTGTCTATCAATGTGGGAGTAATTGAGGTGAAAGTATTATGCCTGTAATTGGATTTTAAAAATGGAACAACCCTTTTGTTTAAACTGGGATTAAGGGTTTCTTCCTTCAGCGCAGTTTACTAAATTTAAAATAATGTACCTTTTATATTGCAAAAAAAAAGGGGGAAAACACACTTCAGGTAATTAGGTCTTGACCTGAGCTGGCCTAAAGTTGTCCTGACTTCACTTATTGGCTCTTTATTCGTCGAGCCTGTGAGCCTCAGACAGCATGTGGTGTAGTCCTGTGTTTGTCCCCCACTCTCCTCCTTTGTGCGTGTAATTACCTATCCACCATGATCCCTTAATACCTCCAAGTGGGCAAAGACACCTCCAGGGTGTGTGAAAATGTGTGTGTGTATGTGCCTGCCTGTTCCCCTTGAGAGTCGAGCTGTGTGTGTTTGCGTTGAAATTTGTGTGCTTGTGTCGGCAGTCCTCTGGGGCTTTTTGAGCGCTAGATAAATAATGATGAATTACAGATTGATTACCCAGGAGTGAAAGCTTGGGTATTAAACTTATTATAAAAGGCTGCAACCTGTGTGTGTGTGAGTGTGTGTGAGAGTGAGGGTGTGCACAAGAGAACGCCCATAGCTCCTGCTCGGCTCATAATTAAGGGAGTAATATTTCTGGGTCATAAACATAGGGATTGGCAGCATGGGTTTTTAAGCTATATTGATTGGCTATAGTTTGTGTGCTCAGAGCGAGGCGGCAGCTTCCCAGGGCTCTCCAATATTTTTACCTGTATCCTCCACGAGGACACATTGAGTGGGTGGTCGAATTAGATGTAGCGTTTACATCCCCTTCCAGAGTAATAACCTGTGTCGACCATGCAAGAGAAATGTGTTGTTTTGAATGTTCGGACACATCGGTGGGTTGCATGATTGAGCTCTTGGGAGTCTTTTCAAAGTAATGCAGTAATATCTTCATTATCTTTACTATCAGTAAAAGAGGTGATTCATGAGAAATGCTTCAATGCTGCTACAGATTCAACAGGTCTGAACTGACTGGCATTAGCCGATAGTATCAGCCGATATTAGCATATTATGTGTCTATCGGTATCGGCTATAACTAGATTCATTCAATTTAAGTTTATTATTTGTTTTTATACATTTCTCATTTATAATTGTTCATTTCTAAGTTCAAATTCGTTTTTAAGTGCACTCTTGTTATGGTCTATGAAGGTTTTTGTTCAACTGTAAAAAAAAAAATAATAATAATCCAGTCATTATAAATCTTTATGACAAGTATTTAGTAACACCATTGGAGGGATCAACGCAATTATATTGGGCGTTTATCTATATATATATCCTAAGAAAGATATCCGCCGATTTATTGATATCTGAAAACATTTTCTCCCTAAAATCGGTATCATCATCGGCCTGAAAAAGCCAACATCGGTCGAGCCTAATTCTGACACAATAAGCCCTGTGTTTAAAGTGGGAATGCAGTGTCAGTTTAATTGCATATGATTATTCACCAAGGAATACGTCCCCTGTTAAAACTAATATCACAGAATATACATAGCATCCCCAAAGAGCTCAGCTTAGGCGAACTGTAATCCATTTTTAGAGCTGTGAAAACCCATAAACCCTGCACACACAGCATGGTGCTGCCCCAAGTGTTTTCCATGAAGCCCCAAAAAATACACAAGAGATCAACTAAAAATGTCCACTTCAAGTCCATTATAGTGCAACCAAATGCATCAAATACATATCCATTCTATGAATTAAGCAATCCGGGCACATTTAACTGCTGCTGTAAAAAAGGCAAATAAAGAAAAAATAGGGGATTAAAGATGGAGCCAAAGACAGACAGACAGAAGTTTAACTGTAGTGAAAGTGGAATGAGTCATGCATGCTGTTAGTCATTAACTACAGTGGCATAATACAGCTCCACTTGGCCTAATATAATGCCATTAGTGGCTCAATCACTCACCATTACACACACCCTGCCATGAAAGGGGCCATTTTTCTATGACAAGATGCACAGTGAAGTGAGGCAAACACTGGCTTTATACTAATTCATACTTATCAGTGACACCGGGGTCAATGAGCCTTTTTATTTATTGATCAAGGTCGTTCCTAATTAAAGAATGAGAGAGAAGGTAGAACGTGATGGAGAAGCCGTTTCCTTCAGGCTACACATCACTCCGGCCGCCCAGCAGCCGTGCCAGCATAACTGACAGGAACAGGCCCACTGCACAGTCTGCCACTGTCCACTGTGATTATTGATTCCCTCAGGGTCTCCGCCTCTGTGTGTCACTGCTTTCCCTGAACAGCCTTTTTTTTTCTCCCCCCTATTTCACCAGGCTGGAAGCCAGCCGCTGTGTATTTCACTGCCTGTTAAAAGTACACCCAGTGAACTCCAGCTTGTTTTGCAATATTTTCCATCTTTGTTTGGACACATTTTACTTCAGATATTCTTTCTAATTTCAGGACTACCCTGCAAAAAACTTCACATTGCACCAGCTTTATAAAGCAATGTAGCCATATCCCCAGATCTGTAAAGCTTCTGTGTAATTGTTGTCGGCTAAGACGCCAGTAAGAAAAATGGCAATTTAAGCTAACTCGTCCCTTTAAATTTAACGTCAAGACAATCAATGAATCAATCAATCATTATTTGTATAGCACCAATTCATAACAGAAGTTATCCCAGAAAAGAGCATATGCATATCTTTTTGGGTTAGGGTTAGTGAAAATAAGGGATTAGGGTTAGGGATAATATGCAGGAAGGATGGGTGACATCACTGAAACCATGCCGTGTTTTGTACAGTCTATGACAGTACCAACCATGTAGACCAAATGCTTGAATTTCAAGTGACGGCCATTTTGTACTGTGCAAATATCTTCAACGGGCAGTTGCAACATTGAGCCCAACTCAAACCCACCAATGGGTACTGTTATGAAGCATTGGTTACAATTAGGCACCAAATCTACTTGCGCTTACATTTCACAAAACCTTTGTCAAAGTGGAATTCCAAAGTGCTCTAACCTGTGAGAAGGGATATGAGAAAGTTGGCAACACAAAATGTATGTCAACCCAAATGTCCTGTTAGCATTAAAGCTTGCATTCCACTTCTGTACAACAAGAAAACCATTTGCCTTTGATCTGGGTTTTTCTGGCTTCATTACTATTAAGCTTTTGTTTTTTTTAAATTGCTACAGGGTCGAAGAAAGCAGCCAGATCCTGCAACCCTTTGTGGGTAGGTTTGGTAAGATTTCCCTATGTTATTTCTATTTTGGCTTACCTAATAGTTCATTTGGCATTCGTTTTTTATTTGCAGTTAAATGTCTTTCAGTATGTTTGCACCTTCTCGACTTTATGGATATGTTCTACCTCCATTCCTCTTTTGGGGTTGTAACAGTTGTCCAAAAAAACTGTCAGTTAGTGTGTAATGAATTCTCATAAGGGCAAACATAACCCGCAAAACAACATGACTAAAACTCAAATGCATTTCACTTATATTTGTTGTGAAACCGAGAGAAGAACGTAGGTGTATGTATGTGTGGTGTGTTTCAGCAATCAGTTGTGAACCGTCATTCTCTTACTGTCATGCATACAAGCTCGACACTTGTTCTTGTTCCCACCCACATGCCCCCCAAAACACCTTGCAGGGATATTTTTTTGTTTGTTTACTGTTTGTTTAACTGTGACAAAGAAGAGCAGTGGAATATGGAACACTGTAAATGTGCTTCTTTAAAAGGTTCTATTTGTATAATATATAGCTCCCATTGTGGGTAACATTTTAAGGGTTTGTGTTGTTGAATTCCCTTCTTTTTCGAGCTCTAATGTCGAGCTGTTTTCTTCTGACTGTAGGATACTTCTTCTAAAAGTTTCGAATTAAATCAACTTTGACCTTATCTGATTGGTAGCTCAGTTGAAAATATATGAATTGGTAACAGAAAAATGGGCACACAAGGCAAATAGCCAATCGCAGGGCAGGATTTTTGAGGTGGCACCTGGGGGTGGCCAATCAGATTTCAAGGGTGGCCCATGCAACCCCTTTGGACACACCCCTGTTAGTAGCCATACATCCCAATGAAAACCATACATCCCAATGAAAACATACATCTGGTGGTAACAGGATAATTTCCTCACTACAATATCATATGATGCTTTATTGGTTCAATGACAGACTTGGGTTTTCAATTAGGAAGCACAGTGGGGTTTCATTATAATACTAACATTATCATTTCCAATGAAGCCAATCGAAACATGAACCATTAAAACAGCTGTTTTCTCAGTGGGGAGCTGTAACAATGGTCCAAAATATCTGAAAATCTAATTTCTTCTCCAACCTTACAAACTGAGGTATCTGTGCTCGACATGACAAATATACCTTTTGTCACCAAAAGTGCCTTTGTGAACCAAGTTGTGTGCCTGCTGTTGCGTAAAACAGCAAATGGAGAAGTGTTGGAAAAAAAATTGCTTTTCTTATGACGGGGAGGGGGAGGGGGGGGGGGGGGGGTGGAGACTGGCTTGCTGTGAGGCACCCCTCCATCTCTTTCTACCATCCATCAGCCTTGAGATGAAGACTTTTCCAGAGATGCATCGTTGTCTGCCAGCTGTTGTCGACGAGCCGCTCTATCACTTACTCTCTATCTTTTGCGAATCTATTGCTCTCTGTGTTTTTAATCTATCAAGAAAGGTTTGTTCTCTTTATGTGTCGAGTGGACTAAAATTCAGTACCATAGCTGTTTCATACACCCAATGTGGTCACCCCAGTTACCCTTTTTTCAGTTAAATCCCTACAGACATGATGGTGACACATTTCTTGTTCTAAATCCACTCTGATCCTGTATTTGATCAGGACTGTCTATTTCCCGTCTATTTCAGCACTGCTCAGAACAGGCTGTTTCTGTGTCTGTACCTTTAAATATGTAAATGAGCTGTGTCAGACCACGCCCCCTCCCTGGAAGTGTTTTTGTGGCTCTGGCTTTCTCGCTCCATGTCCTATTGTTTACGGTGAGAAGGCAGACTCAGAGGGCAGAACAAACACCTAGCTATGGGAGTGTCACCCACCCGGGGGAGGGGTTACTTCCCTTTGTGACGCCAAACGGCCTGTTTTAGAACAGAATTTCTGAATATTGGAGCAGGCAAAAGACAGAGAGGATGGACTTTAACCATAATTGGGGGGGTTTGTAGACAGACTAGGGACACATGTTAGTATTTGAAAAACATGGTGAAGTGTGAGTAGCATAATATGCGACCTTTAAAGATAAATTACTAATCAAACATCCCAGACATTAGCGCTTTTCAGGATACCAAGCATTACAAGGCATTTCGCATTCAACCAGAATCAACAGAAGTGAAAACACTTTTCACTGGTTACTTTAAAAACCTGGTGAATTCTAGGTCAACACAGATTGGCTGTTCAAACACATGTGATGGGTCATAGCGGATCCAAACATTGACTATGTGACTGAGCATGAGAATAAAGATTTCCACTTCAAAAACATAGATGAAACATTCAAGGGGTTGGTGTGCTGGGAGAAAATCTCAAACTTATGCCAATACTGCTTTAGACCGTGGCTAATAGATTGAAATGAGGCCTCGTAGGACGTGGAAAAAGAAGCTGTGCCGCAATTGGCGCGACACATGGAGAGTTTTGAAAAGGAGGGAACTAAATTTAGACGGGTCAGATTTGACACAGACACACACGAGTGCGCACGTGCCGGCAGACACAATCATTAGGCTTTCACCAAACATCATCTGGCCGGAATGATGAGTCTGTGAGCGAGATGCATTTGTTTCCTTCACATTGCTGCAGACAGGAAGACAGTCGGGGGGAGGACATGTGGCAGCGGAGTGAGGGACTGCTATCGATATGCCCCATGCAGCGCCAACACCTGACTAATTTGATGCAGCCATTCAAATGACTGGCTCGTCTCTGCTTCCTGCTGACTCCCCGCTGCGAGCGCTCACAGGCGAACAGGTCAATGCAAATGAGCTGCAGACCTTTAAAACAGGACAGTTGGCTCTAAATCAAGTGTATTTAAAAGGCAAGTCTACTGTATATGATAGCCATGCTTAACTGAATACTATTGAGGTTGCAGTAAAACATATCCTGCATGCGTTGTTGCTAAGAAAAGATTGGATTTCATTGTAGCAGTTTGCAAGCAATTGAGGATATTTGCAAGCAATTTGCCAATAACTACACTGTTGTTACCCTCTTAGGAAATCAGGAGTAAAGTAGTCCTCCAGTTCATTCATTCATTGGATTTCTTGGAGTATTTTAATGTGCTTCACATCCTTGGAGTCATTTTTCATTTTGCAAGTTTATGTTCTGGCTTTTTCTGTTTCTATGTTGCCAGTTTGGGATATTTAAGCCCTTGTTACCCCTGTTTGGTTGGGTGGAGTCTTTCCACCAATGTTGGCATGGAAGGTAGTAACAGAGGCACAATGGGGGTTGGGGTGGGGAGGGTGGCAATGTATAACGTTGTTGCCATCATTTACGGATCAGTGTTCCAGGTCATGGTAAATTCAGAGCTTGATCCAAAGGCAACTGGACTCGGTTGAAGCTTTTGAGCTGATTTCTTAACCCTTAGGAATCTAGAGGCCACTAAAGATGACAAACTCAAGTGTTCCCATTACCCCTCCCTGTGGTCCAATACACCTGTTACCAATAGAATTTTAAACACTTAAATGAGAACCCAAAAAAAAGTCTCCATTTGACATTTTCAGCATTTTCATGAAGCTAAGCCTGTCTGTTTAGTTGAATTATGCTCTTTCAGGAAGTGAACTCAATCAGCTCAGTGGTGCAGCCATGTTTGAAGTACTGTTAAAAAGGTACTGAGGCAGATTTCTGAAAGCTGACTGCTGGACAGGCCTCACCGTTGGGGGGAGTCCTGCCTTTGAAATCACTGTCTTTGCTCTCAGGTACCCGTAGACTGTTCAAAACTGAGTATTAGGATTGAACAGTTTATGGAATCCACTGAATATCTTTATTTTTTCCCCCCATATTTTTGGATTGCATTTCGGTGGGTATACCACAACTTATGAAAGCATCCCAACTGGCAGAACAGTATTGCTTCAGAAACATTGTTTCACATGGAGTTCAATGTTTAAGTTCTGCAAATAAAATTAGAAAGATTGATCAAGGATAAGACCTTTTAGAATCCTTGACTGTTTCATCTTTTTCAGTTCAACCCATCACAGATAAGCAAACTGATTTGACCTCCTAACCCTTCAAACAAGCATCCTCACAGCAAATCATTTTGAGCAGATAACACAAAGAATGAACCTTGTCCTCATTCAGACAGAAGAATACATCATCAGCGAAGTGAGCATGGGTACAAAGACAGCTGGCTCCCCAGATTAATTTCAGCATCTCCTTTTTCTCTCCTCCATGGCGAAAATAATTCATTTAGTTGATATTCAATGCAGGTGAATCTTCCCAACACTCTTGAAAAAAAAAACAATCTGTCATATAGACACACACTGGTGTGCACGGACGCACAATGTCAGGGACAATTGCTTTGACCAGGCACAGGGCCAAGGTCTGGGTAAGAGCTGTAATTTAATCCAATTGCTTACCTGGGTCACCTTATGCTTGACCTACCCATTGGTGTTTGTGTGTATGGATGGTTCTCTTACCACAGTTGCTTTCTGTCCCATCCCTTACCTAACAGTAGATTAAACCTTGGTCCAGTGCTTGTAACTGATCTATCTTATATCCTCAACCAATGTCAACCTTTTTCTGCCCTTTAAGAGTTTAAGAGCCAATTAAACATGTTTCATTTTGTGTATTTTTTCATCCAATTTGAACTTCATGTAGTCATGAAAGTGTTGTATAAAAATGGTCTAGCTCTACTCAGACAAAGCAAATCATATAATGTATAAAACATGGACGTAGTCTCAATGATGTCACCCATCGGTATCTCAATAGGGGTTTTGAAGGTTAATGACTGCAGTCGCCATATTGAAAATGCTATCTCCACCCATCCTTCAATCAATCTAGAAACAGGCAGGGAGTTGGAATTGAGTCTGCTTCTCCAGCATCGATAACACGCCCACCTGGCAGTCAGACCAGCCACACATCTTCCATTTTGTTGTACCAGTCTGTAAAATTGGGCGTCTTGGAGCCTCCTGAGCTTTTGAAGCCAGCCTCAAGTGGACATTTGAGGACCCTTTGGCATTGGCTTAATTTTCTACACCAGAGGTTATGAAAGGAATTGCGTAATTTGATGAACTCAGACTAGAGATTTGAGTGATTATTCTTATTGTAAATTGCTCTCAGTCTTAGATTTTCCTAGCAGTGATGGTTTCAACAGACGTAGTTCATCCAAGCTTCATTTAAAACAAGTGGTGATTCTAGAGTCTGTTTGGGCCCTAGGCAAAAATTAATTGGGGGCCACTCCAACCAGCATGCATCACCATTATGTCTGCCAGTTTCCCAAACAAACTTTGGTTTTCAAATCAAAACTGCATGCAACGATTAGCAGCACAATGAGAGTCAGTTCTGTCAAATGGGGCCCTCTAAGGAAGGTTTCCAACTGTTATTGGGGTTCAAAGTTTGTAGGCCCCTGGTGGCCCTCAACTGGACTTGGGCCCCAAGCAGATGCCTGCCTTGCCTATTGCATAACGGCACATCTGACAAGAAGCATTCATCAGTCCCTAGTAAATGTGTTAATTTTGGGTTCATGCAACTGCAGTAAGCCACTGCAGACCTGTGTGAAACTTCCAATCACTTTGCACTTGAGCTTTTGTCCCCCTATGCAGTATAACAATCCTATCAAAATTTCCAAAGCATTACTTTGCTTTGCTTAAGTGCTTCGAATTTCCTGTTTTTTTATCAAAACTGGTGTATAAAAATGACTTTCCCTATATCTTCCGTCTTTATGTTAAGGAATTAGTTCATTCATTTCCCTATCTGCTTATCTGAAAGAGGTGACGAATGACAAAAAATGGCTTTTCTCGACACAATAGCTCCCTATGTGCAGTATTTTCCCCATCATTTATAGAATGCTTTCAAAGCACACGCAGCTACATTCAAACAGCATTTGCTTCCTATATCACACAGGGCTTGGAGATGGCATGTACATTCCATTGTGCCATGTCTGAATAGCTCAGCAGGAGGGAGCAAGATCTGAATTTAAAAGACATTTCCTGGATTGAGATGTTTGGAGAATCAGCCTCATTTTCATGACCAATTCTATGGGAAACACACCTGTGCATGCATGCAGGAACACACACACACCATATTATATCGTGCATCATGTCTGATTCTATGGCCGAATGCAATGATATAGTTTTAAAAAAAAAGGCTGCAAGGTCGGGGGTTCAATCCCCAGCTCCTGCAGCCACATGTCCAATGTGTCCTTGGGCAAAACACCCAAGTTGCTCCCTTTGCTACGACGGTGGTTTATGAATGTGAATGAACAAGATTAGTTAATTCTGATGGTCACTTTATAGCAACCTTTGCCATCAAAGTGTGAATGTGTAGATGTGACCTGCGGTGTAACAGCGCTTTGAGTAGTCAGAAAACTAGAAAAGCGCTATACAAGCTCATTTCCATTTACCACTTACCATTTACCATAAGTTGTAGTCAGTCTAACTCAACAGACAAGTCTACTTCTGTGGAAGTGCTTTCTAGACTGGTCAACTGATACACACAAACTAATATCATCATTAAACAAATGGTGGCGCAAGGTTAAACTGTCATAAGACAAGCGCTACTGAGTCCATTGTAAAGGTTTATGTATTAGATCAGCCAATGAAAGAGGCAATGAAGTAAAGCTTATAGCCTCAGCATCATTTAACAAATTACATTTTTATTGATACTTTTAGATAAAGCCAATGTGAATGTCTTGTTTATTTCTAATGAGTTATTTAAATGTATTGATTTCAATGGGTGTTGTATAACTGCGACTACTTCTGATTTTCAGTAGGAATTCTCCATTGGTCATATATTCTGTTATATCGTGAGTGAGGTTTGCCTGCTGTTTGGAGGGAAATGAAAGGCGACATGCCAAAAAAAAGGATTGCTTTGATATAACGGTGTCATTATGATTTCACATCTCAGACAAAGTTTATGAGTGTACGGACAACAGCTTGAAGGGCAAAGCTGATTAGTATGCAGGACTTCACAGCATACCGGTACAAAAAAACACAACACAATAGGTGATAACAGGAAAACAAAAGTGACATTAAACTGACATTGTTTTACACTGAGCAAATTAGCTTTTTGGGTAATTTAACACTGTGTGGATTTAAAAGGGCATGATAATAGGAAGCCAATAATCCATTTTTGAAATGTTTTGACTTACCATGGACTCAAAAGGAATGCTTTTTTTTTAAACTGTAATGGGCCACTACATCACGGATTCAATTCATTTTGGTGCATAATTTCCACATTGACGAAAGCAGACAAACAAGCTGCAGAGGACAAATCCTGGAAACACATTGACTGAAGGAAATAGAGACGGCGGTGCTGCTATGTGTAATTTCTGAGATAAATTTAACCCGGATACTCCCTTGATAATGTTGCCCTGGGAATTACTCATGATTCACACACACTGACACGCACAAACAGATACATGAACACAACAAATCTAAATCCATCTGCAATCCCAGCCGTGAACAGAAATAACAATCGATGTTCATAATGCATTCACAGAATCCCTCAATTTGCATACAGCAGAGTCTTGCAAACCAAACATGAAAAATAATCAGCAGGCTGTGCATTCATTAGTTATTGTTTCCACAAGACTTTGAGTCATACCACTTGAGTCAGTCTTGGGAGAGAAAAAAATGTTTTTAGCTGGCTTAACGTGAACTTCCCATTAGACGAGGGCCCTAAGAAAAACCAACAGGATTGGTCCCAATTCAACGGTCAACATCTTGGAAGGTTTCAACCCACAAGACAGTAGCCTATGGGAATTTACCAGCCAAAGTTCAGCTAAGGCTAATATGAAGGTGCATTTTATCCCAAACAAATTATGGGGAAACAAAACCCTACAATGTAGACTTGATGATGGTGCAAGATGAAAGGCCAATGGGAATAGGATTGGACTATTTGGTTCAATCTATTCAATAGTTGTTGAAAGTATTTGGATTGAATCAACTCCGGCTGTTGTTATATGTAAAGTCAATGGGACACTGAAGTAATTAAGGATTATTGTCTTGGAACAATGACTCTGTACCAAATTGCTCCTTTAATCTATCTGTCAGTCAAAAATGTCAAAGAATTTGCCTTGCTGTTGGCAATAGAGGAAATGTCAAGGGATTCAAAGCCATTAGAATACATCCTCCAGGAACCTTGAATATCCGTCGCAAATTTCCAAGCAATCCTACCATTGGGATTCCTTTTGAGACACTTTCATTTTAAATCCATCTAATACCAAGTAGGCAATCTTAGAAAGTTGCAAACTTCTAAACATGCCCTCGGGATTATTTATTTTTTTACAAATGTTAAATCCAAAGCCTGATGAAGTCCACAATTATGAATGACTAGCTTCCATTATTTCTATTTAAGTGTCTCTTGAATTTTTTTGGCTCGTTTGATATATGTAGTTAGTGGTGACCCAAACCAACAGACATAATGACCACCAGACCATCAATTTCCAGGCTTTATGAGGGGAATGCATCATAACACATTTGCCCAGCTGGTAATGAATATCTAAATTACGCATGCAACAAGCAGTAATCATTTTTGTCAAAATATGGAAACATTTCTCAGCTGTGTTTCTTGTGTTTTTTGGAATGTGACAGAACTGTCAGAATGCATCATCATCTATCTGGTTTTGAGAAGGAGGCTTCAAATTACAACAAATCTTTGCTCTAAAAGCCTAGAAGCACAAACTGCTTCCATACTTTTTCCACTGTCTGAAAGCATAGATGATATAATTGTTGATGCAACTATCGATCTCTATCAGTGACTCAGCATTTGCCCCTTAAATTTCTTTGGTTTCTGCCTTTTACATCCAGCACTTCTTGGACAAACCTGTCCACCCACTGGCTTTTAAGGCACTTCATGCAGCAAAGGTGGAGAAACTCCCAGCGAATGCAAAACATTTTAGCGATCAGAGCCAGAAGACTTGATCTACAGCCAAAACAGCATGCTCAGCAAAACCACTGCTTGAAATAATAACTGCTGCAGAGTGTGTGATTTGATTAGTGACCCAGAATAACTTCTATGTCTTAAAAAATAATATCACATTAAATGTCAGCTGTAATTTCCCTCATTATGAACCAATGACAGCACCAATTTTAGAGCCCAGGCTTTACAGTAGGGATTCACTTTTAACATCACCTTCCTTACTGGCAGGGTTACTGCTCTTTGTGATGTCATGAAGGGTAAATCACCAAATGGCCTGTTTGACCACATGTTTTCTGATCAGTGGAGCAGGCAAAATATGGAGAGGATGGACTTTTCTCATAATTGGGGGGTTTGTGAACAGGCTAAGGACACATATAAGTGTTTGAAAAACATGGTTAAGTGTATATTGCATAATATGTGACCTTTGAAGTGATGGTACTGCTGGGAAGAATGTCAAAGCCGCAACAATTTCAAATCTTTTCGTATTTAGCATCCAATCTATTCCTCCATTATTTGTAATGACTTGTTGGTTGTCTTAGATTTTCAACACCTCTAATGATTGTGAAAATATCTTTGTGCGGGTCAGGCCTTAATGGGAGTCCAATTTGTAGAGTTTAACCACTACATTTCAAACAACCTCTTCTGTTAAAATTATGAACGATTGTAAAGAAATGGCATGTTGTGAAGGGAAAATACTCCTGTAACATTGGAGTAGACTTTCAGGATCTTATTATACCTTCCCCAAACATCTCCCAAAGCAACTTCAATCACCTTTTCGCTTGCCAACCCTCTAGTTTGTTTCCAGAAGGAGGGTACTTGCATCAAGCAAAGCCACTTTGCTCATGGCTTACCCTAAGGGAACAAAAAAAAAAAATGCACGAAGAATGTGTGGGGAGAAAAAGCACACCGGAGGTTCAGAAAAAGGAGAGCCCTAGGAACTAGATTTGCATGATTTCCCTTGATGTACAAAAAACGACACAAAAGAGGGTGATAAACTGTAACTTTCAGGTCTGCGTTTTGTATCAGGGTCCCTGTTGCCCCCAACTGTAACCCCCCTCCTCATCTCACTCTTTGAATTTCACTGTCACCATTGCGAGGTTGTCATGGAAACATGGTTTTAGAACGTGTGCTTTCAGCCACAGGTTGTTTTGGTTTTTTTGCACAAAGACGTTGATGACACACAGCTTCTTTTTTTTTTTTTTTGATAACCATGCTGATGCCCTTTGAGTTCAACATAATGTCTAGACAATCTTAATAAGCACAGAATTCTACCAGAGTCATCAGTGTCATCACCTTTTCAGGTTTTATACAAGATCAATTCGAGGGTGTCACGGCAACCGAGATCAGCGTAGCTTGGATTGGTATAATTTTCCACTGAGAGAAAGGTGGTTATTTGCACAGGTACAATGACCTCACTTGGCAGAGAATAATAATATTAATACAACAATTTCTAAGAACCTTGAAGGTAATACAGAAAATAAAAATGAAGACTTTCCCCCACTCTTGTACTATCTAGCCCTGTAGACATTGGGAATCCACAGTTGCTTGACATTGAAGTAGGGTATTATGAAATCATTGAGGGGCATCTTGAAAGCCAAAAAGTGTGAGCAAACACCCAAGCCGTACACATCTTGCCTTCAATGTTGAATGTCACAGAGTTGTAATGGACGATGAAGTGGAGAGGAGAGGGTATAGCAGAGGTACAGCAGAAGTGTTACAGGGGCCAGACTGAGGGCCGAGAAAGCGGTATGTGTTTACTGTTTTTTTTTTTACCCAGTGTGATTAAAACAATGTGAAATCACAGACTGGGACACCAAGATTACAATGTTGAAGAATCAATATGAAAGTCATGATGGTGGAGCTTCGTTATGTGCTATTATGGAAATTGCAATCTGAAAGGGCTTGTATCGCTGACGGCCAATCAGGGGGCTGGAAGCTTCCCAACACACCAATTCCATCTCTGCGTGTTACACATAGAGATAGTCTGTACTCTCTCATGGCTTGTGTTTGCCATTCTGCTAGCTTGTACTAAAGCAATCTACTTTGACGTCTTCTTCTAACGCTAACTGTAGCACATGTCCAGTCACCATTTATGCGATGAGCTGGCTAGCTTTATCTGCATCGGAGGGATAACAGCAGCAAATACTGTTCTGCTGTTATCTGTAATTGTCCCAACTTTGTTTTTAAGACCATACAGGTTTGGTTTTCCATACTTTGCCCTGCACAAATGCATGGCGTTCACTTTGTCGAAACACTTTTAAACATCACTCTAATGCCTCCATAGTAACAATTTTGTCAGTCAAGTGCTATCCTATTTGCCCTATGGATCTTTGCAGGCTACTCATGTCCCATTACAAATATATTGTGTTTGTATGTTTAACACAAACTCATATTTCAGTCCATACTGAATTTCTTTCTAGTTGGACTTCAAACCTCAGAGCAACAGAAATGCACTGATCTCTAATTCCTGCACACCACATTGGCTTTGACACCTCCTCAAATGTGGATTTATCATCTATGGATTTTACAGGGCCATTGCAGATTTTTTAAAAGTGTTGTGCTGGAGTGGGGGCAGACAAAGTCGCATAACTCATGAACAAAAAGCCCTGCACAGTATATTTGCATTGGTACCATTTAATTTACTAATACAGACTCTGATTGCGACACAATCCAAGATAAAGGATATGTATCTTTATTTTTATGATGTTGCCCTTTGAGATAAGTGTTTTGCTTTAGTCTCTGTCTTAGTAAACCTGCAGTTCTTTTGAAATAAGATGCTATTCTTTGCCTATATCCTTAGCAGCAAAAACATCTTTAAAGACCAAAAATTGGTCGCTAACTCTTCCATTCATGCTTGATGTGATGAGTGTGAAAGGCATGTGTGTATAATGTGTCCTATCAACCAGTAAGAGACCAGTTGCTCCTGCCCAGCCACCATCAACACTACCTGAAATCTGCAGCCATGCAAAAATGACATGAGCATTCTTGCCATCAGCAAGCAGCCAGAGACAGGAAGCAACAGGGACACCTTATTCCCAGACAGCTATTGTTCTCACTCACACAGAGAGGCCAGTTCAGGTGGGGAGCGGCGAGGCCTGATGTGCTAACTGGTAAAGCCTTGGAGGGCATTCTGAGAGGGGGAGGTGTGTGTGTGTGCCAAGAGCCACTCGCTTTGTCTCCTTCACTCAAGTGAGGAGCGAGGCTAAAACACAACACAATCACACCTGTGAGCTTTTTCAAATCTCTGGCAGCTTAAAGCCTCTCTAGAAATCGGAACCGAACCAACTCGGATCCTGTCTGGTAAAAGCGAAGTGTCCCTGTTGACAGCTGATAGGCCGCATTTTTTGGAATGGATGATTTGAGCAATTAAACACATTTTCTGAACTTGAAATGAATATGGTCTATTTGAAAAGGGAATGTTTTATCTGCCGTTCACCGTCACGGTCAGCTGTGAGGCTAAATATGCAGCTTTCTTTTGCCTTCTTGTCTTGGCTGCTTGCAGTGTTTACCAGCCACTGCATACTGACTCAGCTTTTTACTCTTCCAATGAAATGGTGAGCTAATGGTTCATCCAGATGTACGGGTTAGTGTTGAAATCTTTTCAAAGAGTGCTGCATGGATGACACTATCATAAAAAAACTTACCAACTCTGCCTCGATTTGTCTGTGCTATAGGGTATTTTCCCTTTATGACATCACAAAGGGCAGTAACCCCTCCCCCAGGTGGGTGAC